>NC_060175.1:97765220-97797720 GCF_021184085.1 Oncorhynchus gorbuscha
AGAGTCAGAGACCAGAGCCTGTATCCACAAAGACAACAGTCAGTTGTAATGTTCAGAGTCAGAGACCAGAGACCAGAGCCTGTATCCACAAAGACAACAGTCAGTTGTAATGTTCAGAGTCAGAGACCAGAGCCTGTATCCACAAAGACAACAGTCAGTTGTAATGTTCAGAGTCAGAGACCAGAGCCTGTATCCACAAAGACAACAGTCAGTTGTAATGTTCAGAGTCAGAGACCAGAGACCAGAGCCTGTATCCACAAAGACAACAGTCAGTTGTAATGTTCAGAGTCAGAGACCAGAGCCTGTATCCACAAAGACAACAGTCAGTTGTAATGTTCAGAGTCAGAGACCAGAGCCTGTATCCACAAAGACAACAGTCAGTTGTAATGTTCAGAGTCAGAGACCAGAGCCTGTATCCACAAAGACAACAGTCAGTTGTAATGTCAGAGTCAGAGACCAGAGCCTGTATCCACAAAGACAACAGTCAGTTGTAATGTCAGAGTCAGAGACCAGAGCCTGTATCCACAAAGACAACAGTCAGTTGTAATGTTCAGAGTCAGAGACCAGAGACCTGTATCCACAAAGACAACAGTCAGTTGTAATGTTCAGAGTCAGAGACCAGAGCCTGTATCCACAAAGACAACAGTCAGTTGTAATGTTCAGAGTCAGAGACCAGAGCCTGTATCCACAAAGACAACAGTCAGTTGTAATGTTCAGAGTCAGAGACCAGAGCCTGTATCCAATGTTCAGAGTCAAAGACAACAGTCAGTTGTAATGTTCAGAGTCAGAGACCAGAGCCTGTATCCACAAAGACAACAGTCAGTTGTAATGTTCAGAGTCAGAGACCAGAGCCTGTATCCACAAAGACAACAGTCAGTTGTAATGTTCAGAGTCAGAGACCAGAGACCAGAGCCTGTATCCACAAAGACAACAGTCAGTTGTAATGTTCAGAGTCAGAGACCAGAGACCAGAGCCTGTATCCACAAAGACAACAGTCAGTTGTAATGTTCAGAGTCAGAGACCAGAGCCTGTATCCACAAAGACAACAGTCAGTTGTAATGTTCAGAGTCAGAGACCAGAGCCTGTATCCACAAAGACAACAGTCAGTTGTAATGTTCAGAGTCAGAGACCAGAGCCTGTATCCACAAAGACAACAGTCAGTTGTAATGTCAGAGTCAGAGACCAGAGCCTGTATCCACAAAGACAACAGTCAGTTGTAATGTCAGAGTCAGAGACCAGAGCCTGTATCCACAAAGACAACAGTCAGTTGTAATGTCAGAGTCAGAGACCAGAGCCTGTATCCACAAAGACAACAGTCAGTTGTAATGTCAGAGTCAGAGACCAGAGCCTGTATCCACAAAGACAACAGTCAGTTGTAATGTTCAGAGTCAGAGACCAGAGCCTGTATCCACAAAGACAACAGTCAGTTGTAATGTTCAGAGTCAGAGACCAGAGCCTGTATCCACAAAGACAACAGTCAGTTGTAATGTTCAGAGTCAGAGACCAGAGTGCAGCCTAGAAGTGCTGATCTAGCATCAGTTTAGACTTTTAGATCATAATTAATAAGATTGTATGGACAGACCCTAGATCTGCACTCCTACTCTGAGACACTTTGTGGATGCTGGCCCAGATGTCACGCACAGTATGATGCACTCTCTCTGTACCTACAGTGACCAGTCAACACTACTGTTTAGGCCCCACATCCAGACAATGCATACATTCATTATTTAGTCAAATCAAATTTAATTGGTCACACATGGTTAGCAGATGTTAATGCGAATGTAGCGAAATGCTTGTGCTTCTAGTTCCGACCATGCAGTAATATCTAACAAGTAATCTCACCTAACGATTTCACAACAACTACCTTATACACACAAGTTTCAAGGAATGAATAAGAATATGTACATAAAAATACATGAATGAGTGATGGCCGAATGGCATAGGCAAGATGGTATAGAGTACAGTATATACATATGAGATGAGTAATGTAGCGTATGTAAACATTATATAAAGTGGCATTGTTTAAAGTGGCTAGTGATACATTCATTACATCAATTCCATTATTAAAGTGGCTAGAGTTGAGTCAGTATATTGGCAGCAGCCACTCAATGTTAGTGGTGGCTGTTTAACAGTCTGATGGCCTTGAGATAGAAGCTGTCTTAGTCTCTCGGTCCCTGCTTTGATGCACCTGTACTGACCTCGCCTTCTGGATGATAGCGGGGTGAACAGGCAGTGTCTCGGGTGGTTGTTGTCCTTGATGATCTTTTTGGCCTTCCTGTGACATCGGATGGTGTAGGTGTCCTGGAGGGCAGGTAGTTTGCTCCCTGTGATGCGTTGTGCAGACCTCACTACACTCTGGAGAGCTTTATGGTTGTGGGTGGAGCAGTTTCCGTACCAGGCGGTGATACAACCCGACAGGATGCTCTCGATTGTGCATCTGTGCGCCTTCTTCACCATGCTTTCTGTGTGGGTGGACCATTTCAGTTTGTTCATGATGTGTACGCCGAGGAACTTAAAACTTTCCACCCTCTCCACTACTGTCCTGTCGATGTGATAGGGGGCTGCTCCCTCTGCTGTTTCCTGAAGTCCACGATCATCTCCTTTGTTTTGTTTACGTTGAGTGTGAGGTTATTTTCCTGACACCACATTCCAAGGGCCCTCACCTCCTCCCTGTAGGCCGTCTCGTCTTTGTTGGTAATCAAGCCTACCACTGTAGTGTCGTCTGCAAACTTGATGATTGAGTTGGAGGCGTGCATGGCCTCGCAGTCATGGGTGAACAGGGAGTACAGGAGAGGGCTGAGAACTCACCCTTGTGGGGCCCCAGTGTTGAGGATCAGCGGGGTGGAGATATTGTTACCTACCCTCACCACCTGGGGGCGGCCCGTCAGGAAGTCCAGGACCCAGTTGCACAGGGCGGACATGGGTATTCTTACATAGGTATTCCTCTTGTCCAGATGGGTTAGGGCAGAGTGCAGTGTTATTGCGTCGTCTGTGGACCTATTTGGGCGGTAAACAAATTGGAGTGGGTCTAGCGTGTCAGGTAGGGTGGAGGTGATATGGTCCTTGACTAGTCTCTCAAAGCACTTCATGATGACGGAAGTGAGTGCTACGGGGCGGTAGTCATTTAGCTCAGTTACCTTAACTTTCTTGGGAACAGGAACAATGGTGGCCCTCTTGAAGCATGTGGGAACAGCAGACTGGGATAGGGATTGATTGAATATGTCCGTAAACACACCAGCCAGCTGGTCTGCGCATGCTCTGAGGACGTGGCTGGGGATGCCATCTGGGCCGGCAGCCTTGCGAGGGTTAACACATTTAAATGTTTTACTCACGTTGGCTGCAGTGAAGGAGAGCCCACAGGTTTTTAAAGCTAGCAAAAAATCATAGGAGTTGACATATAGGTCCAAATATAGCTACAGTTGTTTTTATATCTAAAGATGTCTAAAGGAAAACCAAGGAGAAGACCCTTATGGAGTATCACTGTAGTCCAGCTGATTAGGGACCCTGGTCTGGCTTTAGTCTGGGCCCTGGTCTGGCCTTAGTCTGGGCCCTGGTCTGGCCTTAGTCTGGGCCCTGGTCTGGCCTTAGTCTGGGCACTGGTCTGGCCTTAGTCTGGGCACTGGTCTAGCCTTAGTCTGGGCCCTGGTCTGGCTTTAGTCTGGGCACTGTGCCCCTGGTCTGGGCCCTGGTCTGGCCTTAATCTGGGTCCTGGTCTGGCTTTAGTCTGGGCCCTGGTCTGGCCTTAGTCTGGGCACTGTGCCCCTGGTCTGGCCTTAGTCTGGGCACTGTGCCCCTGGTCTGGCCTTAGTCTGGGCACTGTGCCCCTGGTCTGGCCTTAGTCTGGGCACTGTGCCCCTGGTCTGGCCTTAGTTTGGGCACTGTGCTCCTGGTCTGGCCTTAGTCTGGGCACTGTGCCCCTGGTCTGGCCTTAGTCTGGGCACTGTGCCCCTGGTCTGGCCTTAGTCTGGGCACTGTGCCCCTGGTCTGGCCATAGTCTGGGCACTGTGCCCCTGGTCTGGCCTTAGTCTGGGCACTGTGCCCCTGGTCTGGCCTTAGTTTGGGCACTGTGTCCCTGGTCTGGCCTTAGTCTTGGCACTGTGCCCCTGGTCTGGCCTTAGTCTGGGCACTGTTCCCCTAGTCTGGCCTTAGTCTGGGAACTGTGCCCCTGGTCTGGCCTTAGTCTGGGCACTGTGCCCCTGGTCTGGCCTTAGTCTGGGCACTGTTCCCCTGGTCTGGCCTTAGTCTGGGCACTGTTCCCCTGGTCTGGCCTTAGTCTTGGCACTGTGCCCCTGGTCTGGCCTTAGTCTGGGCACTGTGCCCCTGGTCTGGCCATAGTCTGGGCACTGTGCCCCTGGTCTGTCCTTAGTCTGGGCACTGTGCCCCTGGTCTGGCCTTAGTCTGGGCACTGTTCCCCTGATCTGGCCTTAGTCTTGGCACTGTGCCCCTGGTCTGGCCTTAGTCTGGGCACTGTGCCCCTGGTCTGGCCTTAGTCTGGGCACTGTGCCCCTGGTCTGGCCTTAGTCTGGGCACTGTGCCCCTGGTCTGGCCTTAGTCTGGGCACTGTGCCCCTGGTCTGGCCTTAGTCTGGGCACTGTGCCCCTGGTCTGGCCTTATTCTGGGCACTGTGCCCCTGGTCTGGCCTTAGTCTGGGCACTGTGCCCCTGGTCTGGCCTTAGTCATGGCCCTAGTCTGGCTTCAGCCTGGGCACTGGGAGCAGTGTGTTCAGTCTGGTTGAGTGTGCCACAAAATACACATAATGTTAACTAAATATCAAGCAATTTTTGGAGGGGAAGAGAGAAAAGCATGTAGGGATGGATTTATGTAGCATCAGTGTGTATATGTCAGCTCCTCCTTTCAAGCCACCGTGTAGAAGCACGGTGGCTTGGAATAACTCCCTAGAAAGGCCAAAACCTAGGAAGAAACCTAGAGAGGAACCAGGCTATGAGGGGTGGCCAGTCCTCTTCTGGCTGTGCCGGGTGGAGATTATAACAGAACATGGCCAAGATGTTCAAATGTTCATAAATGACCAGCATGGTCCAATAATAATAAGGTAGAACAGTTGAAACTGGAGCAGCAGCACGGCCATGTGGACTGGGGACAGCAAGAGTCATCATGTCAGGTAGTCCTGGGGCATGGTCCTAGGGTTCAGGTCCTCCGAGAGAGAAAAAGAAACAGCGAAAGAGAGAATTAGAGAGAGCACACTTAAATTCACACAGGACACCGAATAGGACAGGAGAAGTACTCCAGATATAACGAACTGACCCTAGCCCCACGACACATAAACTACTGCAGCATAAATACTAGAGGCTGAAACAGGAGGGGTCAGGAGACACTGTGGCCCCATCCGATGACACCCCCGGACAGGGCCAAACAGGAAGGATATAACCCCACCCACTTTGCCAAAGCACAGCCCCCACACCACTAGAGGGATATCTTCAACCACCAACTTACCATCCTGAGACAAGTCTCCTCACATCTCTCTTTTCCTTCCTCCTCTCCTCTCCTCTCCACACATCTCTCTTTTCCCTCTCTCCTCTCCTCACATCTCTATTTTCCCTCTCTCCTCTCCTCACATCTCTATTTTCCTGCCCCTCTCCTCACATCTCTATTTTCCCTCTCTCCTCTCCTCACATCTCTATTTTTCCTCCCTTCTCTCCTCACATCTCTATTTTCCCTCTCTCCTGTCCTCACATCTCTATTTTCCCTCTCCCCTCTCCTCACATCTCTATTTTCCTGCCCCTCTCCTCACATCTCTCTTTTCCTGCCCCTCTCCTCACATCTCTCTTTTCCTCCCTTCTCTCCTCAAATCTCTATTTTCCCTCTCTCCTCTCCTCACATCTCTCTTTTCCTGCCCCTCTCCTCACATCTCTCTTTTCCTCCCTTCTCTCCTCAAATCTCTATTTTCCCTCTCTCCTCTCCTCACATCTCTATTTTCCTGCCCCTCTCCTCACATCTCTATTTTCCCTCTCTCCTCTCCTCACATCTCTATTTTCCCTCTCTCCTCTCCTCACATCTCTATTTTCCCTCTCTCCTCTCCTCACATCTCTCTTTTCCTGCCCCCATCTCTCCTCCCATCTCTCTTTTCATTTTCCCCTCTGCTCACATCTCTCTTTTCCTCCCTCCTCTCCTCACATCTCTATTTTCCCTCTCTCCTCTCCTCACATCTCTATTTTCCCTCTCTCCTCTCCTCACATCTCTCTTTTCCTGCCCCTCTCCTCACATCTCTCTTTTCATGCCCCTCTGCTCACATCTCTCTTTTCCTCCCTTCTTTCCTCACATCTCTATTTTCCCTCTCTCCTCTCCTCACATCTCTATTTTCCCTCTCTCCCTCACATCTCTATTTTCCCTCTCTCCTCTCCTCACATCTCTTTTTCTTTTCCTCCCTTTTTCCCTCTCCCCTCTCCTCACATCTCTCTTTTCCTGCCCCTCTCCTCACATCTCTCTTTTCCTCCCTTCTTTCCTCACATCTCTATTTTCCCTCTCTCCTCTCCTCACATCTCTCTTTTCCTGCCCCTCTCCTGACATCTCTATTTTCCCTCTCTCCTCTCCTCACATCTCTATTTTCCCTCTCTCCTCACATCTCTATTTTCCCTCTCTCCTCTCCTCACATCTCTCTTTTCCTCCCTTCACTCCTCACATCTCTCTTTTCCTCCCTTCTCTCCTCACATCTCTATTTTCCCTCTCTCCTCTCCTCACATCTCTATTTTCCCTCTCTCCTCTACTCACATCTCTCTTTTCCTGCCCCTCTCCTCACATCTCTCTTTTCCTGCCCCTCTCCTGACATCTCTATTTTCCCTCTCTCCTCTCCTCACATCTCTATTTTCCCTCTCTCCTCACATCTCTATTTTCCTCCCTTCTCTCATCACATCTCTATTTTCCCTCTCTCCTCTCCTCACATCTCTTTTTTCCCTCCCTTCTCTCATCACATCTCTATTTTCCCTCTCCCCTCTCCTCACATCTCTCTTTTCCTCCCTTCTCTCATCACATCTCTATTTTCCCTCTCCCCTCTCCTCACATCTCTCTTTTCCTCCCTTCTCTCATCACATCTCTATTTTCCCTCTCTCCTCTCCTCACATCTCTTTTTTCCCTCTCTCCTCTCCTCACGTCTCTATTTTCCCTCTCCCCTCTCCTCACATCTCTCTTTTCCTCCCTCCTCTCCTCACATCTCAGTGAAATGATTAGTTACAAGCCCTTAACCAACAATGCCATTTTAAGAAAATAATGTGTCAAGAAAGTAATTACTAAAATAAACTGAAGTAAAAAACAAATACAATTAAAAATAAAATAGAAAAATAACAAATAATTAAGGAGCAACAATAAAATAACAGTAGCGAGGCGATGTAGAGGGGGTACCGGTACAGAGTCAATGTGGAGGCTATGTAGAGGGGGTACCGGTACAGAGTCAATGTGGAGGCTATGTAGAGGGGGTAACGGTACAGAGTCAATGTGGAGGCTATGTAGAGGGGGTAACGGTACAGAGTCAATGTGGAGGCTATGTAGAGGGGGTACCGGTACAGAGTCAATGTGGAGGCTATATACAGGGGGTACCGGTACAGAGTCAATGTGGAGGCTATGTAGAGGGGGTACCGGTACAGAGTCAATGTGGAGGCTATGTAAAGGGGGTACCGGTACAGAGTCAATGTGGAGGCTATATACAGGGGGTACCGGTACAGAGTCAATGTGGAGGCTATGTAGAGGGGGTACCGGTACAGAGTCAATGTGGAGGCTATGTAGAGGGGGTACCAGTACAGAGTCAATGTGGAGGCTATGTAGAGGGGGTACCAGTACCAATGTGGAGGCTATGTAGACAGAGTCAATGTGGAGGCTATGTAGAGGGGGTACCGGTACAGAGTCAATGTGGAGGCTATGTAGAGGGGGTACCGGTACAGAGTCAATGTGGAGGCTATGTAGAGGGGGTACCGGTACAGAGTCAATGTGGAGGCTATGTAGAGGGGGTACCGGTACAGAGTCAATGTGGAGGCTATGTAGAGGGGGTACCGGTACAGAGACAATGTGGAGGCTATGTAGAGGGGGTAACGGTACAGAGTCAATGTGGAGGCTATATACAGGGGGTACCGGTACAGAGTCAATGTGGAGGCTATGTAGAGGGGGTACCGGTACAGAGTCAATGTGGAGGCTATGTAGAGGGGGTACCGGTACAGAGTCAATGTGGAGGCTATGTAGAGGGGGTACCGATACAGAGTCAATGTGGAGGCTATGTAGAGGGGGTACCGGTACAGAGTCAATGTGGAGGCTATGTAGAGGGGGTACCGGTACAGAGTCAATGTGGAGGCTATGTAGAGGGGGTACCGGTACAGAGTCAATGTGGAGGCTATGTAGAGGGGGTACCGGTACAGAGTCAATGTGGAGGCTATGTAGAGGGGGTACCGGTACAGAGTCAATGTGGAGGCTATGTAGAGGGGGTACCGATACAGAGTCAATGTGGAGGCTATGTAGAGGGGGTACCGGTACAGAGTCAATGTGGAGGCTATGTAGAGGGGGTACCGGTACAGAGTCAATGTGGAGGCTATGTAGAGGGGGTACCGATACAGAGTCAATGTGGAGGCTATGTAGAGGGGGTACCGGTACAGAGTCAATGTGGAGGCTATGTAGAGGGGGTACCGATACAGAGTCAATGTGGAGGCTATGTAGAGGGGGTACCGGTACAGAGTCAATGTGGAGGCTATGTAGAGGGGGTACCGGTACAGAGTCAATGTGGAGGCTATGTAGAGGGGGTACCGGTACAGAGTCAATGTGGAGGCTATGTAGAGGGGGTACCGGTACAGAGTCAATGTGGAGGCTATGTAGAGGGGGTACCGATACAGAGTCAATGTGGAGGCTATGTAGAGGGGGTACCGATACAGAGTCAATGTGGAGGCTATGTAGAGGGGGTACCGGTACAGAGTCAATGTGGAGGCTATGTAAAGGGGGTAACGGTACAGAGTCAATGTGGAGGCTATGTAGAGGGGGTACCGGTACAGAGTCAATGTGGAGGCTATGTAGAGGGGGTACCGATACAGAGTCAATGTGGAGGCTATGTAGAGGGGGTACCGATACAGAGTCAATGTGCGGAGGCTATGTAGAGGGGGTACCGATACAGAGTCAATGTGCGGAGGCACCAGTTAGTCAAGGTAATTGAGGTAGATAATAAACAGAGAGAAGCAGCAGCGTAAAAATGGGGGTGGGGGGAGCGGGACAACGCAAATAGTCTGGGTAGCCATTTGATTAGCTGTTCAGGAGGCTTGTGGCTTGGGGGGGTAGAAGCTGTTAAGAAGCCTTTTGGACCAAGACTTGGTGCTTATGTCAGTATCCAGGGCAGCATTCAATATGGCACAATGTTGTGAAATGTTCCCAATTACAGAGATTTCTCTCTGAAAAGGAAAGTAAGGAATCGTGTCAGCTTTTTATCTCTGCGACAGTCAGTACATTGCACCTTTCTGAACGCAACCCGGGGTACACAGGAGGCTGCTGAGGGGAGGACGGCTCATAATAATGGCTGGAACGGAGCAAATGGAATGGGAATCAAAGACCTGGAAACCATGGAAACCATGTGTTTGATGTATTTGATACCATTCCAACTATTCTGGTCCAGCCATTACCACGAGCCCGTCCTCCCCAATTAAGGTGACATGAACCTCCTGTGCCAGAGTATGCAGGAGCTGCAGTCTGTCTGTCTCTCTGCCAGGTGGTGATCGTGTCCTACGCAGAAATGTTGCGAATCCACGCCCAGTCTGTGTAACTGACCACAGTATTTTACTCACACACAATGATCGGCTTGCAGTTAATCACTGTCTCTATTTAAACTGTGTTCCCCGTCCACTCCATGGTGGCAGACAGACAAACAGACATTTAGTTGTCAGAGAGCCAGGGGTTTAGTCTCATGCCTGGCATGCTTCGGGTCAGTGGTGAGGGGGGCTGTGGATGGGGGTGGTGAGGCAGGCGGATGGTGCCTGCCCTGGTGTCCACACAGTGGCGTAGTGAACATGATAAGTACAGTCTCCTGTCAGCTGTCCAAATAGTTCCCAGTCGTAGCGGAAGAGGAGATTGGGAAAATGTGCAAACAGCCCTTTTATTGAAGAGGGAAAACACACTCCGCAGTAACAAAGGTTCTTTATGTTTATCAGTCTGATTTGCAGACTAATGAAAACAGACGGGCTTTGAGGCGGTGAATAGAGTGTACTGACATGGACAGGGACACCAGGACAGGGACACACGGACAGGGACACACGGACACACGGACAGGGACACACGGACACACGGACACATGGTCAGGGACACACGGACAGGGACACACGGACAGGGACACACGGACAAGGACACACGGACACACAGACACACGGACACACGGACACACGGACAGGGGCACACGGACAGGGACACACGGACACACGGACAGGAGCACACGGACACACGGTCAGGGACACACGGACAGGGACACACGGACAGGGACACACGGACACACAGACATGGACACAGGGACACACGGACAGGTACACATGGACACACGGACAGGGACACATGGACAGGGACACATGGACACACGGACAGGGACACATGGACAGGGACACACGGACAGGGACACACGGACACACGGACATGGACACAGGGACACACGGACAGAGACACATGGACACACGGACAGGGACACATGGACAGGGACACACGGACAGGGACACACGGACACACGGACATGGACACAGGGACACACGGACAGGGACACACGGACAGGGACACATGGACACACGGACAGGGACACACGGACAGGGACACATGGACAGGGACACATGGACACACGGACAGGGACACACGGACACACGGACAGGGACACACGGACACACGGACAGGGACACACGGACACACGGACAGGGGCACACGGACACACGGACAGGGACACACGGACAGGGAAACACGGACAGGGACACATGGACACACGGACAGGGACACACGGACAGGGATACACGGATAGGGACACACGGACACACGGACAGGGACACATGGACACACGGACAGGGACACACGGACAGGGACACACGGACACACGGACAGGGACACACGGACAGGGAAACACGGACAGGGACACATGGACACACGGACAGGGACACACGGACAGGGATACACGGATAGGGACACACGGACACACGGACAGGGACACATGGACACACGGACAGGGACACACGGACAGGGACACACGGACACGCGCGCGTGTGTGTGTGTGTGTGTGTGTGTGTGTGTGTGTGTGTGTGTGTGTGTGTGTGTGTGTGTGTGTGTGTGTGTGTGTGTGTGTGTGTGTGTGTGTGTGTGTGTGTGTGTGTGTGTGTGTGTGTGTGTGTGTGTAAGAGCAGAGCAACCATGTGTTCACATGTTGACATTTTCTTAGTTACCATGCCATGAGACATGCAACTCCCATCCCCCTGCAGTCTCATGTTTATAGCCTATGTCATGTTGTGAAACACAGTAGGATCATGGGCGTGTTACTAGAAGGATTACCTCTGTTACACAACCAACCATATAGAGGTTCTGGAGCAGAAAAAACACCTGACAGCAAAGCTCCTGTCACTCAAACACATCAAGAATCCTCTAGTGTGTGCTTGCTACTCCCTACGTACTGGGTTTCTGACTGTGTGTGTACCTGTGTGTGTAGACAGGGAAGGGGGAGCCCCATGTCTTCAAGGAGAAAACCTTTAAGAAGAACCGTCAGTGTGGGGTGTGTCGTCAGAGTGTGGACAACACGGGGTCCTTTTGCCGAGGTGAGTCTCTCTCTCTCTCTGTCTCTCTCTCTCTCTGTCTCTCTCTCTCTTTGTCTCTCTCTCTCTGTCTCTCTGTCTCTCTCTCTCTCTCCCCTCCCCCTCTCTCTCTCTTTCCACCCTCTTCCTCCATAGAGGATCCTGTTTAGCTGTCAGTTCTAGCTCTCTGTCTCTGTCAGAGCCCTCATGCTGCCGACTCACTGTACGCTGCACGTTGTCAAGGACCCTCAGACCAGCTAACATGCTACATATAATACACGAAATGAACCTGACTAATGCTTCCCTTCTGTCTCCTTACCCACCCTCTCTGTTGTCATCCTTCTCTCTCCAGTGTGTAAAACAGCCACTCACAAGAAATGCGAGGCAAAGGTAAGACTCCAAACCGATTCACTCCTGTAACTTACCCAGCTTATTCTACACTCTTCGAAAAAAAGGTGCTACCAAGAGCTGTCCCCTTTGAAGAACCCTTTTTGGTTCCAGGTAGAACCCTTTTAGGTTCAATGTAGAACCCTTTCCACAGAGGGTTCTACATGGAACCAGAAAGAGTTCTACCTGGAACCAGAAGGTTACTTCTATAGGGACAGCCAAAGAACCTTTTTGAAATCCTTTTTTTCTAAGAGTGTACCCTCCCTGTCCCTGCTATGAGCTAGTAGCCATTGATGTGACCGACTGCACACAAGCCCCATTTGAAAGGGTCATTGATGGAGGAGTGAAAGCCAGTTTTGGCCAGGGGCAGGCAGAGACTTGGCAGACTGCAGAGGCTGGCGCCGTGCGTTATGGAAGATGGCATGTGGCAGAGATTGCTGTCCAGTCTTCGTACCATCTATTTCCATTTGAGGAAACAGCCCTAGAGGATAAAGGGATGGGTTTGAAAAGTAGGAAACCAATACAAATCCATAGCCAGTTATTTTTTAAATATTAGTTTAATCGTTGAAGATTTCTATCAAGGAATGAGCACGAAATGCTCTGCAGTAGACCTGGCATAGTATGTAGGCCACTCTTGTTCTGTGGATTGTAAAGCTCTGGCTCTGTTTCCTCGAAACAATACTCTTGGTCAGGAAGATACTATTTCCACACTGTTGTGTTCTGTTTGGGCTCTGTTGTTTGTGGTCTGGTTGTGTTTTGTATAGACTCTGTTGTTTGTGGTCTGGTTGTGTTGTATAGACTCTGTTGTTTGTGGTCTGGTTGTGTTTTGTATAGACTCTGTTGTTTGTGGTCTGGTTGTGTTGTACTCTGTTGTTTGTGGTCTGGTTGTGTTTTGTATAGACTCTGTTGTTTGTGGTCTGGTTGTGTTTTGTATAGACTCTGTTGTTTGGGCTCTGGTTGTGTTTTGTATAGACTCTGTTGTTTGTGGTCTGGTTGTGTTTTGTATAGACTCTGTTGTTTGTGGTCTGGTTGTGTTTTGTATAGACTCTGTTGTTTGTGGTCTGGTTGTGTTTTGTATAGACTCTGTTGTTTGTGGTCTGGTTGTGTTGTATAGGCTCTGTTGTTTGTGGTCTGGTTGTGTTGTATAGACTCTGTTGTTTGTGGTCTGGTTGTGTTTTGTATAGACTCTGTTGTTTGTGGTCTGGTTGTGTTTTGTATAGACTCTGTTGTTTGTGGTCTGGTTGTGTTTTGTATAGACTCTGTTGTTTGTGGTCTGGTTGTGTGTTGTATAGACTCTGTTGTTTGTGGTCTGGTTGTGTGTTGTATAGACTCTGTTGTTTGTGGTCTGGTTGTGTTTTGTATAGACTCTGTTGTTTGTGGTCTGGTTGTGTGTTGTATAGACTCTGTTGTTTGTGGTCTGGTTGTGTTGTATAGGCTCTGTTGTTTGTGGTCTGGTTGTGTTGTATAGACTCTGTTGTTTGTGGTCTGGTTGTGTTTTGTATAGACTCTGTTGTTTGTGGTCTGGTTGTGTTTTGTATAGACTCTGTTGTTTGTGGTCTGGTTGTGTTTTGTATAGACTCTGTTGTTTGTGGTCTGGTTGTGTTTTGTATAGACTCTGTTGTTTGTGGTCTGGTTGTGTTGTATAGACTCTGTTGTTTGTGGTCTGGTTGTGTTTTGTATAGACTCTGTTGTTTGTGGTCTGGTTGTGTTTTGTATAGACTCTGTTGTTTGTGGTCTGGTTGTGTGTTGTATAGACTCTGTTGTTTGTGGTCTGGTTGTGTGTTGTATAGACTCTGTTGTTTGTGGTCTGGTTGTGTTTTGTATAGACTCTGTTGTTTGTGGTCTGGTTGTGTGTTGTATAGACTCTGTTGTTTGTGGTCTGGTTGTGTTTTGTATAGACTCTGTTGTTTGTGGTCTGGTTGTGTGTTGTATAGGATCTGTTGTTTGTGGTCTGGTTGTGTTTTGTATAGGATCTGTTGTTTGTGGTCTGGTTGTGTGTTGTATAGACTCTGTTGTTTGTGGTCTGGTTGTGTTTTGTATAGGCTCTGTTGTTTGTGGTCTGGTTGTGTTTTGTATAGACTCTGTTGTTTGTGGTCTGGTTGTGTTTTGTATAGGCTCTGTTGTTTGTGGTCTGGTTGTGTTTTGTATAGACTCTGTTGTTTGTGGTCTGGTTGTGTTTTGTATAGGCTCTGTTGTTTGTGGTCTAGTTGTGTTGTATAGACTCTGTTGTTTGTGGTCTGGTTGTGTTTTGTATAGACTCTGTTGTTTGTGGTCTGGTTGTGTTTTGTATAGGCTCTGTTGTTTGTGGTCTGGTTGTGTTTTGTATAGACTCTGTTGTTTGTGGTCTGGTTGTGTTTTGTATAGGCTCTGTTGTTTGTGGTCTGGTTGTGTTGTATAGACTCTGTTGTTTGTGGTCTGGTTGTGTTTTGTATAGGCTCTGTTGTTTGTGGTCTGGTTGTGTTGTATAGACTCTGTTGTTTGTGGTCTGGTTGTGTTGTATAGACTCTGTTGTTTGTGGTCTGGTTGTGTTTTGTATACACTCTGTTGTTTGTGGTCTGGTTGTGTTGTATAGACTCTGTTGTTTGTGGTCTGGTTGTGTTTTGTATAGACTCTGTTGTTTGTGGTCTGGTTGTGTTGTATAGGCTCTGTTGTTTGTGGTCTGGTTGTGTTTTGTATAGACTCTGTTGTTTGTGGTCTGGTTGTGTTTTGTATAGACTCTGTTGTTTGTGGTCTGGTTGTGTTTTGTATAGACTCTGTTGTTTGTGGTCTGGTTGTGTTTTGGTTGTATAGACTCTGTTGTTTGTGGTCTGGTTGTGTTTTGTATAGACTCTGTTGTTTGTGGTCTGGTTGTGTTTTGTATAGACTCTGTTGTTTGTGGTCTGGTTGTGTTTTGTATAGGCTCTGTTGTTTGTGGTCTGGTTGTGTTTTGTATAGACTCTGTTGTTTGTGGTCTGGTTGTGTTTTGTATAGACTCTGTTGTTTGTGGTCTGGTTGTGTTTTGTATAGACTCTGTTGTTTGTGGTCTGGTTGTGTTTTGTATAGACTCTGTTGTTTGTGGTCTGGTTGTGTTTTGTATAGACTCTGTTGTTTGTGGTCTAGTTGTGTTGTATAGGCTCTGTTGTTTGTGGTCTGGTTGTGTTTTGTATAGACTCTGTTGTTTGTGGTCTGGTTGTGTTTTGTATAGGCTCTGTTGTTTGTGGTCTGGTTGTGTTTTGTATAGGCTCTGTTGTTTGTGGTCTGGTTGTGTTTTGTATAGGCTCTGTTGTTTGTGGTCTGGTTGTGTTGTATAGACTCTGTTGTTTGTGGTCTGGTTGTGTTGTATAGACTCTGTTGTTTGTGGTCTGGTTGTGTTTTGTATACACTCTGTTGTTTGTGGTCTGGTTGTGTTGTATAGACTCTGTTGTTTGTGGTCTGGTTGTGTTTTGTATAGACTCTGTTGTTTGTGGTCTGGTTGTGTTGTATAGGCTCTGTTGTTTGTGGTCTGGTTGTGTTTTGTATAGACTCTGTTGTTTGTGGTCTGGTTGTGTTTTGTATAGACTCTGTTGTTTGTGGTCTGGTTGTGTTTTGTATAGACTCTGTTGTTTGTGGTCTGGTTGTGTTTTGTATAGACTCTGTTGTTTGTGGTCTGGTTGTGTTTTGTATAGACTCTGTTGTTTGTGGTCTGGTTGTGTTTTGTATAGGCTCTGTTGTTTGTGGTCTGGTTGTGTTTTGTATAGACTCTGTTGTTTGTGGTCTGGTTGTGTTTTGTATAGACTCTGTTGTTTGTGGTCTGGTTGTGTTTTGTATAGACTCTGTTGTTTGTGGTCTGGTTGTGTTTTGTATAGACTCTGTTGTTTGTGGTCTGGTTGTGTTTTGTATAGACTCTGTTGTTTGTGGTCTGGTTGTGTTTTGTATAGACTCTGTTGTTTGTGGTCTAGTTGTGTTGTATAGGCTCTGTTGTTTGTGGTCTGGTTGTGTTTTGTATAGACTCTGTTTGTGTCTGTGTTTTGTATCTGTTGTTTGTGTTTTGTGTATAGGCTCTGTTGTTTGTGGTCTGGTTGTGTTTTGTATAGGCTCTGTTGTTTGTGGTCTGGTTGTGTTTTGTATAGGCTCTGTTGTTTGTGGTCTAGTTGTGTTGTATAGGCTCTGTTGTTTGTGGTCTGGTTGTGTTTTGTATAGTCTGTTTTGTTCTGTGGTCTGGTTTGTGTTTTGTGTTTTGTATAGGCTCTGTTGTTTGTGGTCTGGTTGTGTTTTGTATAGACTCTGTTGTTTGTGGTCTGGTTGTGTTTTGTATAGACTCTGTTGTTTGTGGTCTCTGTTGTTGTGTTTTGTATAGGATCTGTTGTTTGTGGTCTGGTTGTGTTTTGTATAGGATCTGTTGTTTGTGGTCTGGTTGTGTTTTGTATAGACTCTGTTGTTTGTGGTCTGGTTGTGTTTTGTATAGACTCTGTTGTTTGTGGTCTGGTTGTGTTTTGTATAGACTCTGTTGTTTGTGGTCTGGTTGTGTTTTGTATAGACTCTGTTGTTTGTGGTCTGGTTGTGTTTTGTATAGACTCTGTTGTTTGTGGTCTGGTTGTGTTTTGTATAGACTCTGTTGTTTGTGGTCTGGTTGTGTTTTGTATAGACTCTGTTGTTTGTGGTCTGGTTGTTTGTGGTCTGGTTTGTGGTCTGGTTGTGTTTTGTATAGACTCTGTTGTTTGTGGTCTGGTTGTGTTTTGTATAGGTCTGTTGTTTGTGGTCTGTTGTGTTTTGTATAGACTCTGTTGTTTGTGGTCTGGTTGTGTTTTGTATAGACTCTGTTGTTTGTGGTCTGGTTGTGTTTTGTATAGACTCTGTTGTTTGTGGTCTGGTTGTGTTTTGTATAGACTCTGTTGTTTGTGGTCTGGTTGTGTTTTGTATAGGCTCTGTTGTTTGTGGTCTGGTTGTGTTTTGTATAGGCTCTGTTGTTTGTGGTCTGGTTGTGTTTTGTATAGACTCTGTTGTTTGTGGTCTGGTTGTGTTTTGTATAGACTCTGTTGTTTGTGGTCTGGTTGTGTTTTATAGACTCTGTTGTTTGTGGTCTGGTTGTGTTTTGTATAGACTCTGTTGTTTGTGGTCTGGTTGTGTTGTATAGACTCTGTTGTTTGTGGTCTGGTTGTGTTGTATAGACTCTGTTGTTTGTGGTCTGGTTGTGTTTTTTGTATAGACTCTGTTGTTTGTGGTCTGGTTGTGTTTTGTATAGGCTCTGTTGTTTGTGGTCTGGTTGTGTTTTGTATAGACTCTGTTGTTTGTGGTCTGGTTGTGTTTTGTATAGACTCTGTTGTTTGTGGTCTGGTTGTGTTTTGTATAGACTCTGTTGTTTGTGGTCTGGTTGTGTTTTGTATAGACTCTGTTGTTTGTGGTCTGGTTGTGTTTTGTATAGGCTCTGTTGTTTGTGGTCTGGTTGTGTTTTGTATAGACTCTGTTGTTTGTGGTCTGGTTGTGTTTTGTATAGGCTCTGTTGTTTGTGGTCTGGTTGTGTTTTGTATAGACTCTGTTGTTTGTGGTCTGGTTGTGTTTTGTATAGACTCTGTTGTTTGTGGTCTGGTTGTGTTTTGTATAGGCTCTGTTGTTTGTGGTCTGTTGTGTTGTATAGGCTCTGTTGTTTGTGGTCTAGTTGTGTTGTATAGGCTCTGTTGTTTGTGGTCTAGTTTGTGTGTTGTATAGGCTCTGTTGTTTGTGGTCTAGTTGTGTTGTATAGGCTCTGTTGTTTGTGGTCTAGTTGTGTTGTATAGGCTCTGTTGTTTGTGGTCTGGTTGTGTTGTATAGGCTCTGTTGTTTGTGGTCTGGTTGTGTTGTATAGGCTCTGTTGTTTGTGGTCTGGTTGTGTTTTGTATAGACTCTGTTGTTTGTGGTCTGGTTGTGTTTTGTATAGGCTCTGTTGTTTGTGGTCTGGTTGTGTTTTGTATAGACTCTGTTGTTTGTGGTCTGGTTGTGTTTTGTATAGGCTCTGTTGTTTGTGGTCTGGTTGTGTTTTGTATAGACTCTGTTGTTTGTGGTCTGGTTGTGTTTTGTATAGACTCTGTTGTTTGTGGTCTGGTTGTGTTTTGTATAGACTCTGTTGTTTGTGGTCTGGTTGTGTTTTGTATAGACTCTGTTGTTTGTGGTCTGGTTGTGTTTTGTATAGACTCTGTTGTTTGTGGTCTGGTTGTGTTTTTGTATAGGCTCTGTTGTTTGTGGTCTGGTTGTGTTTTGTATAGGCTCTGTTGTTTGTGGTCTGGTTGTGTTTTGTATAGACTCTGTTGTTTGTGGTCTGGTTGTGTTTTGTATAGATCTGTTGTTTGTGGTCTGGTTGTGTTTTGTATAGACTCTGTTGTTTGTGGTCTGGTTGTGTTTTGTATAGACTCTGTTGTTTGTGGTCTGGTTGTGTTTGTATAGACTCTGTTGTTTGTGGTCTGGTTGTGTTTGTATAGACTCTGTTGTTTGTGGTCTGGTTGTGTGTTGTATAGACTCTGTTGTTTGTGGTCTGGTTGTGTTTTGTATAGACTCTGTTGTTTGTGGTCTGGTTGTGTTTTGTATAGGCTCTGTTGTTTGTGGTCTGGTTGTGTTTTGTATAGACTCTGTTGTTTGTGGTCTGGTTGTGTTTTGTATAGACTCTGTTGTTTGTGGTCTGGTTGTGTTTTGTATAGACTCTGTTGTTTGTGGTCTGGTTGTGTTTTGTATAGGCTCTGTTGTTTGTGGTCTGGTTGTGTTTTGTATAGACTCTGTTGTTTGTGGTCTGGTTGTGTTTTGTATAGACTCTGTTGTTTGTGGTCTGGTTGTGTTTTGTATAGACTCTGTTGTTTGTGGTCTGGTTGTGTTGTATAGACTCTGTTGTTTGTGGTCTAGTTGTGTTGTATAGACTCTGTTGTTTGTGGTCTAGTTGTGTTGTATAGACTCTGTTGTTTGTGGTCTGGTTGTGTTGTATAGACTCTGTTGTTTGTGGTCTGGTTGTGTTTTGTATAGGCTCTGTTGTTTGTGGTCTGGTTGTGTTTTGTATAGACTCTGTTGTTTGTGGTCTGGTTGTGTTTTGTATAGGATCTGTTGTTTGTGGTCTGGTTGTGTTTTGTATAGACTCTGTTGTTTGTGGTCTGGTTGTGTTGTATAGACTCTGTTGTTTGTGGTCTGGTTGTGTTTTGTATAGGCTCTGTTGTTTGTGGTCTGGTTGTGTTTTGTGTAGACTCTGTTGTTTGTGGTCTGGTTGTGTTTTGTATAGGATCTGTTGTTTGTGGTCTGGTTGTGTTTTGTATAGACTCTGTTGTTTGTGGTCTGGTTGTGTTTTGTATAGACTCTGTTGTTTGTGGTCTGGTTGTGTTTTGTATAGGCTCTGTTGTTTGTGGTCTAGTTGTGTTGTATAGGCTCTGTTGTTTGTGGTCTAGTTGTGTTGTATAGGCTCTGTTGTTTGTGGTCTAGTTGTGTTGTATAGGCTCTGTTGTTTGTGGTCTAGTTGTGTTGTATAGGCTCTGTTGTTTGTGGTCTAGTTGTGTTGTATAGGCTCTGTTGTTTGTGGTCTAGTTGTGTTGTATAGGCTCTGTTGTTTGTGGCCAGGTTGTGTTGTATAGGCTCTGTTGTTTGTGGTCTGGTTGTGTTTTGTATAGACTCTGTTGTTTGTGGTCTAGTTGTGTTGTATAGGCTCTGTTGTTTGTGGTCTGGTTGTGTTTTGTATAGACTCTGTTGTTTGTGGTCTGGTTGTGTTTTGTATAGGCTCTGTTGTTTGTGGTCTGGTTGTGTTTTGTATAGACTCTGTTGTTTGTGGTCTGGTTGTGTTTTGTATAGGCTCTGTTGTTTGTGGTCTGGTTGTGTTTTGTATAGACTCTGTTGTTTGTGGTCTGGTTGTGTTTTGTATAGACTCTGTTGTTTGTGGTCTGGTTGTGTTTTGTATAGACTCTGTTGTTTGTGGTCTGGTTGTGTTTTGTATAGGCTCTGTTGTTTGTGGTCTGGTTGTGTTTTGTATAGGCTCTGTTGTTTGTGGTCTGGTTGTGTTTTGTATAGACTCTGTTGTTTGTGGTCTGGTTGTGTTTTGTATAGGATCTGTTGTTTGTGGTCTGGTTGTGTTTTGTATAGACTCTGTTGTTTGTGGTCTGGTTGTGTTTTGTATAGACTCTGTTGTTTGTGGTCTGGTTGTGTTTTGTATAGGCTCTGTTGTTTGTGGTCTGGTTGTGTTCTGTTTGGGCTCTGTTGTTTGTGGTCTAGTTGTGTTGTATAGACTCTGTTGTTTGTGGTCTGGTTGTGTTGTATAGGCTCTGTTGTTTGTGGTCTGGTTGTGTTGTATAGACTCTGTTGTTTGTGGTCTGGTTGTGTTTTGTATAGGCTCTGTTGTTTGTGGTCTGGTTGTGTTTTGTATAGGCTCTGTTGTTTGTGGTCTGGTTGTGTTTTGTATAGACTCTGTTGTTTGTGGTCTGGTTGTGTTTTGTATAGACTCTGTTGTTTGTGGACTGGTTGTGTTTTGTATAGGATCTGTTGTTTGTGGTCTGGTTGTGTTTTGTATAGGATCTGTTGTTTGTGGTCTGGTTGTGTTTTGTATAGACTCTGTTGTTTGTGGTCTGGTTGTGTTTTGTATAGACTCTGTTGTTTGTGGTCTGGTTGTGTTTTGTATAGACTCTGTTGTTTGTGGTCTGGTTGTGTTTTGTATAGACTCTGTTGTTTGTGGTCTGGTTGTGTTTTGTATAGACTCTGTTGTTTGTGGTCTGGTTGTGTTTTGTATAGACTCTGTTGTTTGTGGTCTGGTTGTGTGTTGTATAGACTCTGTTGTTTGTGGTCTGGTTGTGTTTTGTATAGACTCTGTTGTTTGTGGTCTGGTTGTGTTGTATAGACTCTGTTGTTTGTGGTCTAGTTGTGTTGTATAGACTCTGTTGTTTGTGGTCTAGTTGTGTTGTATAGACTCTGTTGTTTGTGGTCTGGTTGTGTTGTATAGACTCTGTTGTTTGTGGTCTGGTTGTGTTTTGTATAGGCTCTGTTGTTTGTGGTCTGGTTGTGTTTTGTATAGACTCTGTTGTTTGTGGTCTGGTTGTGTTTTGTATAGGATCTGTTGTTTGTGGTCTGGTTGTGTTTTGTATAGACTCTGTTGTTTGTGGTCTGGTTGTGTTGTATAGACTCTGTTGTTTGTGGTCTGGTTGTGTTTTGTATAGGCTCTGTTGTTTGTGGTCTGGTTGTGTTTTGTGTAGACTCTGTTGTTTGTGGTCTGGTTGTGTTTTGTATAGGATCTGTTGTTTGTGGTCTGGTTGTGTTTTGTATAGACTCTGTTGTTTGTGGTCTGGTTGTGTTTTGTATAGACTCTGTTGTTTGTGGTCTGGTTGTGTTTTGTATAGGCTCTGTTGTTTGTGGTCTAGTTGTGTTGTATAGGCTCTGTTGTTTGTGGTCTAGTTGTGTTGTATAGGCTCTGTTGTTTGTGGTCTAGTTGTGTTGTATAGGCTCTGTTGTTTGTGGTCTAGTTGTGTTGTATAGGCTCTGTTGTTTGTGGTCTAGTTGTGTTGTATAGGCTCTGTTGTTTGTGGTCTAGTTGTGTTGTATAGGCTCTGTTGTTTGTGGCCAGGTTGTGTTGTATAGGCTCTGTTGTTTGTGGTCTGGTTGTGTTTTGTATAGACTCTGTTGTTTGTGGTCTAGTTGTGTTGTATAGGCTCTGTTGTTTGTGGTCTGGTTGTGTTTTGTATAGACTCTGTTGTTTGTGGTCTGGTTGTGTTTTGTATAGGCTCTGTTGTTTGTGGTCTGGTTGTGTTTTGTATAGACTCTGTTGTTTGTGGTCTGGTTGTGTTTTGTATAGGCTCTGTTGTTTGTGGTCTGGTTGTGTTTTGTATAGACTCTGTTGTTTGTGGTCTGGTTGTGTTTTGTATAGACTCTGTTGTTTGTGGTCTGGTTGTGTTTTGTATAGGCTCTGTTGTTTGTGGTCTGGTTGTGTTTTGTATAGGCTCTGTTGTTTGTGGTCTGGTTGTGTTTTGTATAGGCTCTGTTGTTTGTGGTCTGGTTGTGTTTTGTATAGACTCTGTTGTTTGTGGTCTGGTTGTGTTTTGTATAGGATCTGTTGTTTGTGGTCTGGTTGTGTTTTGTATAGACTCTGTTGTTTGTGGTCTGGTTGTGTTTTGTATAGACTCTGTTGTTTGTGGTCTGGTTGTGTTTTGTATAGGCTCTGTTGTTTGTGGTCTGGTTGTGTTCTGTTTGGGCTCTGTTGTTTGTGGTCTAGTTGTGTTGTATAGACTCTGTTGTTTGTGGTCTGGTTGTGTTGTATAGGCTCTGTTGTTTGTGGTCTGGTTGTGTTGTATAGACTCTGTTGTTTGTGGTCTGGTTGTGTTTTGTATAGACTCTGTTGTTTGTGGTCTGGTTGTGTTTTGTATAGGCTCTGTTGTTGTTTGTGGCCTGGCCTGGTTGTGTTGGGGTCTGGCAATGATAGCTGCATAGCTGAGAGTGTGCTGTTGACTGGTGGTGGCCGGTGAAATGTCCCGGCAGTGATAGCCATCGGTCCTGCCCAGGAAGGGAGAGGCCAGGCCAGCCTCTGGGGGTGTGGGACTCTGGCCTCTCAACTGGCCTTAAGACATTGAACACTGTTAGGCTACTCTACAAGACCTTGCACACTGTTAGGCTGTTCTCTACAAGACATTGAACACTGTTAGGCTACTCTATAAGACATTGAACACTGTTAGGCTACTCTACAAGACATTGAACACTGTTAGTCTGTTCTCTACAAGACATTGACCACTGTTAGGCTACTCTACAAGACATTGAACACTGTTAGGCTGTTCTCTACAAGACATTGACCACTGTTAGGCTACTCTACAAGACATTGAACACTGTTAGTCTGTTCTCTACAAGACATTGAACACTGTTAGGCTACTCTACAAGACATTGACCACTGTTAGGCTGTTCTCTACAAGACATTGAACACTGTTAGGCTACTCTACAAGACATTGAACACTGTTAGTCTGTTCTCTACAAGACATTGATCATATTTGGCTGCTTTTCACGTTAATCCTGAACGTTTTAGTTGGGTATGTAACATCTCAGTTTCCTCCTGTCACTATGTAACATCTCCTGTCACTATGTAACATCTCCTGTCACTATGTAACATCTCCTGTCACTATGCAACATCTCCTGTCACTATGTAACATCTCCTGTCACTATGTAACATCTCCTGTCACTATGTAACATCTCCTGTCACTATGCAACATCTCCTGTCACTATGTAACATCTCCTGTCACTATGTAACATCTCCTGTCACTATGTAACATCTCCTGTCACTATGCAACATCTCCTGTCACTATGTAACATCTCCTGTCACTATGTAACATCTCCTGTCACTATGTAACATCTCCTGTCACTATGTAACATCTCCTGTCACTATGTAACATCTCCTGTCACTATGTAACATCTCCTGTCACTATGTAACATCTCCTGTCACTATGTAACATCTCCTGTCACTATGTAACATCTCCTGTCACTATGTAACATCTCCTGTCACTATGTAACATCTCCTGTCACTATGTAACATCTCCTGTCACTATGTAACATCTCCTGTCACTATGTAACATCTCCTGTCACTATGTAACATCTCCTGTCACTATGTAACATCTCCTGTCACTATGTAACATCTCCTGTCACTATGTAACATCTCCTGTCACTATGTAACATCTCCTGTCACTATGTAACATCTCCTGTCACTATGTAACATCTCCTGTCACTATGCAACATCTCCCTCTGTCACTATGTAACATCTCCTGTCACTATGTAACATCTCCTGTCACTATGTAACATCTCCTGTCACTATGTAACATCTCCTGTCACTATGTAACATCTCCTGTCACTATGTAACATCTCCTGTCACTATGTAACATCTCCTGTCACTATGTAACATCTCCTGTCACTATGTCTCCTGTCACATCTCCTGTCACTATGTAACATCTCCTGTCACTATGTAACATCTCCTGTCACTATGTAACATCTCCTGTCACTATGTAACATCTCCTGTCACTATGTAACATCTCCTGTCACTATGTAACATCTCCTGTCACTATGTAACATCTCCTGTCACTATGTAACATCTCCTGTCACTATGTAACATCTCCTGTCACTATGTAACATCTCCTGTCACTATGTAACATCTCCTGTCACTATGTAACATCTCCTGTCACTATGTAACATCTCCTGTCACTATGTAACATCTCCTGTCACTATGTAACATCTCCTGTCACTATGTAACATCTCCTGTCACTATGTAACATCTCCTGTCACTATGTAACATCTCCTGTCACTATGCAACATCTCCTGTCACTATGTAACATCTCCTGTCACTATGTAACATCTCCTGTCACTATGCAACATCTCCTGTCACTATGTAACATCTCCTGTCACTATGTAACATCTCCTGTCACTATGTAACATCTCCTGTCACTATGCAACATCTCCTGTCACTATGTAACATCTCCTGTCACTATGCAACATCTCCTGTCACTATGTAACATCTCCTGTCACTATGTAACATCTCCTGTCACTATGCAACATCTCCTGTCACTATGTAACATCTCCTGTCACTATGTAACATCTCCTGTCACTATGCAACATCTCCTGTCACTATGTAAACATCTCCTGTCACTATGTAACATCTCCTGTCACTATGTAACATCTCCTGTCACTATGTAACATCTCCTGTCACTATGCAACATCTCCTGTCACTATGTAACATCTCCTGTCACTATGTAACATCTCCTGTCACTATGTAACATCACTATGTAACATCTCCTGTCACTATGTAACATCTCCTGTCACTATGTAACATCTCCTGTCACTATGTAACATCTCCTGTCACTATGTAACATCTCCTGTCACTATGTAACATCTCCTGTCACTATGCAACATCTCCTGTCACTATGTAACATCTCCTGTCACTATGTAACATCTCCTGTCACTATGCAACATCTCCTGTCACTATGTAACATCTCCTGTCACTATGTAACATCTCCTGTCACTATGCAACATCTCCTGTCACTATGTAACATCTCCTGTCACTATGTAACATCTCCTGTCACTATGTAACATCTCCTGTCACTATGTAACATCTCCTGTCACTATGTAACATCTCCTGTCACTATGTAACATCTCCTGTCACTATGTAACATCTCCTGTCACTATGTAACATCTCCTGTCACTATGCAACATCTCCTGTCACTATGTAACATCTCCTGTCACTATGTAACATCTCCTGTCACTATGCAACATCTCCTGTCACTATGTAACATCTCCTGTCACTATGTAACATCTCCTGTCACTATGCAACATCTCCTGTCACTATGTAACATCTCCTGTCACTATGTAACATCTCCTGTCACTATGTAACATCTCCTGTCACTATGTAACATCTCCTGTCACTATGTAACATCTCCTGTCACTATGTAACATCTCCTGTCACTATGCAACATCTCCTGTCACTATGTAACATCTCCTGTCACTATGCAACATCTCCTGTCACTATGTAACATCTCCTGTCACTATGCAACATCTCCTGTCACTATGTAACATCTCCTGTCACTATGTAACATCTCCTGTCACTATGTAACATCTCCTGTCACTATGCAACATCTCCTGTCACTATGCAACATCTCCTGTCACACACTTTCTCCATGACTCTGGAGGAATCCTCATTCACTAAGCATCTGTGAACCACTGTACTGTCACTATGACTCCATGGACATCCTTTAACAGACAAGTGTTGCTATACGCCTTGTGACAAAGTAAAAAATCGACACAAATAAAATGGTGTATGTCACATGCTTCGTAAATGTGGAGGGGTACGTAGTACTTGAGGTAAATATGTAGATACTGTATGGGTAGGGACAAAGTGGCGAGGCAACAGGATAGATAATAAGCAGTTGCAGAAGGGTATGTGATGAGTCCAAAGAGTTAGTTCAACAGGGGGTCAATGCAGGTAGTCCGGGTAGCTGTTTGGTTAACTCTTTAACTATCTATTTAGCAGTCTTATTGCTTGGAGGTAGAAGCTGTGCAGGGTCTTGTTGGTTCCAGACTTAGTGCATTGGTAGCGCTTTCCGTGCGGTAGCAGAGAGAACAGTCTATGAGTTGAGTGGCTTGAGTCTGACAATTTTTAGGACCTTCTTTTGACACCGCCTGGTATAGAGGTCTTGGATGGCAGGGAGCTCGGCCCAGGTGATGTACTGGGCCATACGCACTACCCTCTGTAGCTCCTTACGGTCGGATGACACACAGTTACATACCAAGTGGTGATGCAGCCAGTCAAGATGCTCTCAATGGTGCAACTGTAGAACTTTTTGAGGATCTGAGGACTCATGCCAAATATTTTCTGCCTCCTTAGGGGGAAGAGGTGTTGTCGTACCTTCTTCACAACTGTGTTGGTGTGTGTGGATCATGATTATTCCTTAGGGAAGTGGAGACCGAGAAACTTGAAGCTCTCGACCGGTTCCACTACAACCCTGTGGATGGGGTTGTGCTTGGCACTCCGTTTCCTGTAGTCCATGATCAGCTCTTTTGTCTTGCTGATGTTGAGGGAAAGGTTGTTGCCAGGTCTTTGACCTCCTCCCTATAGGCTGTCTCATCATCATCGTTGATATGGCCTACCACCATCGTGTAGTCAGCAAACTTAATGATGCCGTTGGAGTCGTGTGCGACCACGTAGTCATGGGTGAACAGGGAGTACAGGAGGGACTAAGCACGCACCCCTGAGGGGACTCCATGTTGAGTGTCAGTGTGGCGGATGTGTTGTTGCCTAACATCACAACCTGTGGGTAGGCAACAAGGTTCCAGTTGCAGATGGAGGGGTTCAGTCCCAGGGTACTGAGCTTAGTGATGAGCTTGGAGGGTACTATGGTGTTGAACGCTGAGCTGTAGTTAATGAACAACATTCTCACATTGGTGTTCCTCTTGTCCAGGTGGGTAAGGGCAGTGTGGGGTGCAATCAAGATTACGTCATCTGAGGATCTGTTGGAGCGATATGTGAATTGGATTGGGTCCAGGGTGTCTGGGATGATAGTGTTGATGTGTGCCATGACCAACCTTTCAAAGCATTTCATGGCTACAGATGTGAGTGCTACGGGGCGGTAGTCATTTAGACAGGTTACCTTGGTGTTCTTGGGCACAGGGACTATGGTGGTCTGCTTGAAGCATGTACGTATAACAGACTGGCCCAGGGACAGGTTGAAAATGTCATTGAAGACACTTGCCAGCTGATCAGCGCATGCTCTGAGTACACGTCCTGGTAATTCATCTGGCCCCAAGGCCTTGTGAATGTTAACCTGTTTAAAAGTCTTACTCAAATCGGCTACGGAGAGCGAGATCACACAGTCGTCCAGAACAGTTACTTCACTGTCCTGCTCCCTCAGGAAAAGCACTTCATCTTCTCTTCCCAGAATAAAGCATTTCCTGGAAAACAAAGTGACCAGAATAAAGAAGTCTGTGTACTTCTCTCTATGGCTTCCCCTCTTGTTTCTCTCTGTGGCTTCCCCTCTTGTTCCTCTCTATGGCTTCCCCTCTTGTTCCTCTCTGTGGCTTCCCCTCTTGTTCCTCTCTATGGCTTCCCCTCTTGTTCCTCTCTGTGGCTTCCCCTCTTGTTCCTCTCTGTGGCTTCCCCTCTTGTTCCTCTCTATGGCTTCCCCTCTTGTTCCTCTCTGTGGCTTCCCCTCTTGTTCCTCTCTGTGGCTTCCCCTCTTGTTCCTTTCTGTGGCTTCCCCTCTTGTTCCTCTCTGTGGCTTCCCCTCTTGTTCCTCTCTGTGGCTTCCCCTCTTGTTCCTCTCTGTGGCTTCCTTTCTTGTACTTGTCTTGTGGAGTTGCTGTCAGTCATCCAAACACGAAGTCAACAACCTACAGCTGGCTCATCTCTTTCATGAACAATCCCACTTCAAAAATACACAAATACACCAAAACAGTGTTTTATTTCAGCGTGTTCTCTGTGTAGAGAACAACTTATCTGTGAGCTGGAGTTGTCCACAGGGAGTGAAGGGTTAAGGGTTGGGTAATGTTGCCCATGATGAGCTGCCCAAATATGTCAGGAAGAAAGACATTTCTCCTATTTTGGGGAGGAATAGTCTAAAGTTGTTTATGTTAAAAATCAACAACAGGAAGTGTAGAATAGAAAAAGAATGGCTGTCTGGTCATCGTTAGGGAGTTGGAGTCACCCTGTCACAGAGTCATGATAATTGCCGGGGTAGATAGAGTGGCTTGTTTTAATGTGGTCATACTAATGAGTGAGTCCGTGTGATGCTGATCAGCCTTAAAACCATAAGCGTGACAGCTGACTTAGCAGCTCTGGGGTTCTGCCTCCTTGGTGGAGGGGAAATAAAACCAGGGTACTTGGCCACTGTTCTGTTATTTTCTGTTCCGAGTGCTGAGAAGTCTCCTTATCATCCCAAGAATGTCTTCTACCTCTCTCCGCCAAGGTCAGAGGCAGACCATGGCCATGTGTTCGGTGCCGTGGAGTCACGTCCAGATTATTGCCAGTTATAGGTTCATAAAGACAATGAACTGACTACGATGGGATTTTTCCATTGTTGATCTCTGGGAATCTCACCTTGCAGATGTTTTCAGTTCTGTTTATTTACCACTTGTTTATTTTTGTCCTGGGAGGAGGGGAGGAGACGAGGATAGGAGACGAGGATAGGAGACGAGGGGTTTGTTGTAGTCACTGTTAACACTGGCTCCATGACTGGGAGGAGGGGAGGAGACGAGGATAGGAGACGAGGGGGTTGTTGTAGTCACTGTTAACACTGGCTCCATGACTGGGAGGAGGGGTGGAGGAGAGGAGAGGAGACGAGGGGGTTGTTGTAGTCACTGTTAACACTGGCTCCATGACTGGGAGGAGGGGAGGAGACGAGGATAGGAGACGAGGGGTTGTTGTAGTCACTGTTAACACTGGCTCCATGACTGGGAGGAGGGGTGGAGGAGAGGAGAGGAGACGAGGGGGTTGTTGTAGTCACTGTTAACACTGGCTCCATGACTGGGAGGAGGGGAGGAGACGAGGATAGGAGACGAGGGGGTTGTTGTAGTCACTGTTAACACTGGCTCCATGACTGGGAGGAGGGGAGGAGACGAGGATAGGAGACGAGGGGTTTGTTGTAGTCACTGTTAACACTGGCTCCATGACTGGGAGGAGGGGAGGAGACGAGGATAGGAGATGAGGGGGTTGTTGTAGTCACTGTTAACACTGGCTCCATGACTGGGAGGAGGGGAGGAGACGAGGATAGGAGACGAGGGGTTTGTTGTAGTCACTGTTAACACTGGCTCCATGACTGGGAGGAGGGGAGGAGACGAGGATAGGAGACGAGGGGGTTGTTGTAGTCACTGTTAACACTGGCTCCATGACTGGGAGGAGGGGAGGAGACGAGGATAGGAGACGAGGGGGTTGTTGTAGTCACTGTTAACACTGGCTCCATGACTGGGAGGAGGGCTGGAGGAGAGGAGAGGATAGGAGACGAGGGGGTTGTTGTAGTCACTGTTAACACTGGCTCCATGACTGGGAGGAGGGGTGGAGGAGAGGAGAGGATAGGAGACGAGGGGGTTGTTGTAGTCACTGTTAACACTGGCTCCATGACTGGGAGGAGGGCTGGAGGAGAGGATAGGAGACGAGGGGGTTGTTGTAGTCACTGTTAACACTGGCTCCATGACTGGGAGGAGGGCTGGAGGAGAGGAGAGGATAGGAGACGAGGGGGTTGTTGTAGTCACTGTTAACACTGGCTCCATGACTGGGAGGAGGAGAGGGGAGGAGACGAGGGGGTTGTTGTAGTCACTGTTAACACTGGCTCCATGACTGGGAGGAGGGCTGGAGGAGAGGATAGGAGACGAGGAGGTTGTTGTAGTCACTGTTAACACTGGCTCCATGACTGGGAGGAGGGCTGGAGGAGAGGATAGGAGACGAGGGGGTTGTTGTAGTCACTGTTAACACTGGCTCCATGACTAGGAGGAGGGGAGGAGACGAGGATAGGAGACGAGGGGGTTGTTGTAGTCACTGTTAACACTGGCTCCATGACTGGGAGGAGGGCTGGAGGAGAGGATAGGAGACGAGGGGGTTGTTGTAGTCACTGTTAACACTGGCTCCATGACTGGGAGGAGGGGAGGAGGAGAGGATAGGAGACGAGGGGGTTGTTGTAGTCACTGTTAACACTGGCTCCATGACTGGGAGGAGGGGTGGAGGAGAGGAGAGGATAGGAGACGAGGGGGTTGTTGTAGTCACTGTTAACACTGGCTCCATGACTGGGAGGAGGGCTGGAGGAGAGGATAGGAGACGAGGGGGTTGTTGTAGTCACTGTTAACACTGGCTCCATGACTGGGAGGAGGGGTGGAGGAGAGGAGAGGATAGGAGACGAGGGGGTTGTTGTAGTCACTGTTAACACTGGCTCCATGACTGGGAGGAGGGGTGGAGGAGAGGAGAGGATAGGAGACGAGGGGGTTGTTGTAGTCACTGTTAACACTGGCTCCATGACTGGGAGGAGGGGTGGAGGAGAGGATAGGAGAGAGTGGGGAAAGAGAGGGGAGGGCAGCAGACTGGGAGAGGGGGGTGATGCGAGAGAGAGGGACAGATTGACAGGGAGAGAGAGGGAACGAGAGGGGTGGGCAGCAGGCTGGGAGAGAGAGTGGGGGTGCTGCGAGAGAGAGGGACAGATTGACAGGGAGAGAGAGGGGAAAAGAGAGGGGAGGGCAGCAGACTGGGAGATAGAGATGGGGGGTGCTGCGAGAGAGAGGGACAGATTGACAGGGAGAGAGAGAGGGAGGGCAACAGACTGGGAGAGAGAGGGAGGGGTGCTGCGAGAGAGAGGGACAGATTGACAGGGAGAGAGTGGGGAAAGAGAGGGGAGGGCAGCAGACTGGGAGAGAGGGGGTGCTGCGAGAGAGAGGACAGATTGACAGAGAGAGAGGGGAGGGCAGCAGACTGGGAGAGAGAGGGGGGTGCTGCGAGAGAGAGGGACAGATTGACAGGGAGAGAGTGGGGAAAGAGAGGGGAGGGCAGCAGACTGGGAGAGAGAGAGGGGGTGCAGCGAGAGAGAGGGACAGATTGACAGGGAGAGAGAGGGAAAGAGAGGGGAGGGCAGCAGGCTGGGAGAGAGAGAGGGGGGGGGTGCTGCGAGAGAGAGGGACAGATTGACAGGGAGAGAGTGGGGAAAGAGAGGGGAGGGCAGCAGACTGGGAGAGAGAGATGTGGGGGTGCTGCGAGAGAGAGGGACAGATTGACAGAGAGAGAGAGGGGAGGGCAGCAGACTGGGAGAGAGAGAGGGGGGGTGCTGCGAGAGAGAGGGACAGATTGACAGGGAGAGAGTGGGGAAAGAGAGGGGAGGGCAGCAGACTGGGAGAGAGGGGGTTGCTGCGAGAGAGAGGGACAGATTGACAGGGAGAGAGAGGGAAAGAGAGTGGAGGGCAGCAGGCTGGGAGAGAGAGGGGGGTGCTGCGAGAGAGAGGGAAAGATTGACAGGGAGAGAGTGGGGGGTGCTGCGAGAGAGAGGGACAGATTGACAGGGAGAGAGAGGGAAAGAGAGGGGAGGGCAGCAGGCTGGGAGAGAGAGTGGGGGGTGCTGCGAGAGAGAGGGACAGATTGACAGGGAGAGAGTGGGGAAAGAGAGGGGAGGGCAGCAGACTGGGAGAGAGAGGGGGGTGCTGCGAGAGAGAGGGACAGATTGACAGAGAGAGAGAGGGGAGGGCAGCAGACTGGGAGAGAGAGAGGGGGTGCTGCGAGAGAGAGGGACAGATTGACAGGGAGAGAGAGGGAAAGAGAGGGGAGGGCAGCAGGCTGGGAGAGAGAGAGGGGGGTGCTGCGAGATAGAGGGACAGATTGACAGGGAGAGAGTGGGGAAAGAGAGGGGAGGGCAGCAGACTGGGAGAGAGAGGGGGAGGGGTGCTGCGAGAGAGAGGGAAAGATTGACAGGGAGAGAGTGGGGAAAGAGAGGGGAGGGCAGCAGACTGGGAGAGATAGAGAGGGGGGTGCTGCGAGAGAGAGGGAAAGATTGACAGGGAGAGAGGGGAGGGTAGCAGACTGGGAGAGAGGGGGTGCTGCGAGAGAGAGGGAAAGATTGACAGGGAGAGAGTGGGGGTGGGTGCTGCGAGAGAGAGGGACAGATTGACAGGGAGAGAGAGGGGAAAGAGAGGGGAGGGCAGCAGACTGGGAGAGAGAGAGATGGGGGGTGCTGCGAGAAAGAGGGAAAGATTGACAGGGAGAGAAGGGGAAAGAGAGGGAGAGCAGCAGACTGGGAGAGAGAGGGGGTGCTGCGAGAGAGAGGGAAAGATTGACAGGGAGAGAGAGGGGAAAGAGAGGGGAGGGCAGCAGACTGGGAGAGAGAGGGGGGGTGCTGCGAGAGAGAGGGAAAGATTGACAGGGAGAGAGAGGGGAAAGAGAGGAGGGGAGAGAACGCGGGATAGAGGGATTATTAGAGAAAGGCGGAAAGAGAATTTTTGAGGGATGGAGAGAGCCAGTTTGGAAC
>NC_060175.1:97802720-97815220 GCF_021184085.1 Oncorhynchus gorbuscha
TCTCTCTCTCTCTCTCTCTCTCTCTCTCTCTCTCTCTCTCTGTCTCTCTCTCTCTCGCTCTCTCTCGCTCTCTCTCTCTCTCGCTCTCTCTCTCTGTTTCTATGTTCTCACTCCTCCTTTTATCCCTCTCATTCTCCACCTCATCTCATTCTCCACCTCATCTCATTCTCCACCTCCTGCAATTCTCCACCTCATCTCATTCTCTACCTCATCTCATTCTCCACATCTCATTCTCCACATCTCATTCTCCACCTCCTGCCATTCTCCACCTCATCTCATTCTCCACCTCATCTCATTCTCCACATCTCATTCTCCACCTCCTGCCATTCTCCACCTCATCTCATTCTCCACCTCCTGTCATTCTCCACCTCCTGCCATTCTCCACCTCATCTCATTCTCCACCTCATCTCATTCTCCACCTCATCTCATTCTCCACCTCCTGTCATTCTCCACCTCATCTCAATCTCTACTTCATCTCATTCTCCACGTCAAATCAAATGCATTTATATAGCCCTTCGTACATCAGCTGATATCTCAAAGTGCTGTACAGAAACCCAGCCTAAAACCCCAAACAGCGTGCAATGCTGGTGTAGAAGCACCTCATCTCATTCTCCACCTCATCTCATTCTCCACCTCCTGCCATTCTCCACCTCCTGCCATTCTCCACCTCATCTCATTCTCCACCTCATCTCATTCTCCACCTCATCTCATTCTCCACCTCATCTCATTCTCCACCTCCTGCCATTCTCCACCTCCTGCCATTCTCCACCTCATCTCATTCTCCACCTCATCTCATTCTCCACCTCATCTCATTCTCCACCTCATCTCATTCTCCACCTCATCTCATTCTCTACCTCCTGTCATTCTCCACCTCATCTCATTCTCCACCTCATCTCATTCTCCACCTCATCTCATTCTCCACCTCATCTCATTCTCCACCTCATCTCATTCTCCACCTCATCTCATTCTCTACCTCCTGTCATTCTCCACCTCATCTCATTCTCCACCTCATCTCATTCTCCAACTGCACTACCTCCAGGTCTTTCTGTGGTGCATTACATACTTCAGAGTTTCTCTCTTGACCCCATTCTTCAAATCAGTCGCGACCACTAGTTTGGTGAACGCTGGGTTAATTAATATAAGGGAGACTGAAAATGTACGTTTTCAGGGTTGTTTTAGAGCTCAAAGCAGTAACAGAACATAAATCTATAGACCACAGCATAAATCCCAGCAATCTCCCTGATTAGGAGTATCAGTGTGGACCGTGTGATGGAGAGAGTCATGGAGCGTCATTATGACTTTGACCTGACCTACATCACTGAGAGGATCATCTCCGTGTTCTTCCCCCCTCTGCTGGACGAGCAGCGCTACCGTCTCAACCTCAAGGAGGTGACTGCCATGCTCAGGTCCAAGCACCAGGACAAGTTCCTCGTGAGTACAGTACTTCCTGCCGCTGATGTAGACATGGGCTAGCTTCCAATATCCACACTACCAGCCTAGCACTTAATATGAAGGAATGCATTCTAAGTGGTATGCTGGTATGGATATTGGAAAGTAGTCATACACTCAGTGGGGCTTTCATATGGGGGGGGGGGGGGGTCCGGCAGGGGGCTAGGACCTCCTTTTCAAAAGTTTGAGAATCTTTCAAACAATTGAAACAACCTTTTTCTGCAATCTAAAGCCATAATCATAGTGTTTAATTGTATGCCAAAGAAACATCAAGCTCAGCATCTCTCTTGAGCTGTCTGTATCCTCTTGGTTATTTTTTAAAAGAAACTAAATATGCTTCTCTGCATCCCTGCTAAAATCTGGATAAAAGGTTGAAAGGAATGTTAGTCTTATTCAGTACATTTAGTAATTGCTTGCTTTTCTAAAGTCTACCAACCTTGCCAGCAGACATGCCAGCTATGATAGTTAGACAAGCTAGCTACTCTAACTTGATTGATAGCCTGAAATGGATTCTTGGTAGCTAATTGGGAGATGAGGTTGGGAGATTCGTATCCTAGCTGGGTTAGCTAGCAGGGTTAGCTATCCTAGCTGGGTGGCTAGTAGTATTACAGAGAAACAACAACAACAAAATAAACCAAAAAATATGATTATTTTATTTATTATTTTGAATTAAAAGACAAATCTGAGGGGGCACGTGCCCCTGTGCCCCCTATGGGCATGACGCCTCTGCTTGCTGGGCTGGTTGAACACACATCATTCTTTTGAATATCCATTTTCCTTTCAGCTCTTCAACCTCTCTGAACGACACCATGACATCACCCGCATGAATCCAAAGGTATCATTGATTATTTTCTGTATCAATACTGTATCCGTTTCTAAGGCTAAGTATAGTAATGTACTTTTCCTCACTATTTTCCCATGTGGTCCAGGTCCTTGACTTCGGCTGGCCTGACTTCCATGCCCCTCCCCTGGACAAGATCTGTGCCATGTGTAAGGCCATGGAGACGTGGCTGACCTCCGACCCCCAGCATGTGGTGGTCCTGCACTGCAAGGTCAGGGTTCAGGCCTGTTTCTGACTAGGTTTTAGAGGGTAGTTTTGTTGTTTTAGGGGCTTTTAGGGTCTGCTGGCTTCACATAGATGACTCACGTATTTCACTCACAGAGGCTCTTTGATCAGTGCAATAAGTCATCTTTGTATCTTTTCACTGTGAAATGTTGAAATTGCTATGAGATCTTGTAGGGGTAGTGACATTCGTGTCTTTAAAACAATAATAATCCGTTTAAACCCGGGGCTAAAAACCGATGGGACTTCATGTTCTTTTGGCACTGATCTTTCTCCTTCAGGGCAACAAGGGCAAAACAGGAGTGATTATTGCAGCCTACATGCACTACAGCAAGATCTCTGCAGGGTGAGTGTCCTGTCCCGCATCCAAAGCCACAGTTTCCACACTGAGCATGGTTTAGGACTGTAGTAGTGGAAACTGGCTGGTTCTTTGGCTCAAGCCAGCTGCATTCATGTACTTCTGGCTCTTAGAGAGCCTGGTCTTGTCCATTATGTGAAAGTTGTGTAAATGTTGTATAATTCTCTACATAAAGTGTGTATTCTTGTTGTGTGTCGCTTTCATTCTGTGTTTTTGTGTGTTTGAGCAGGGCAGACCAGGCCCTCAGCACCCTGGCCATGAGGAAGTTCTGCGAGGATAAGGTATCTTCCTCCCTCCAACCGTCCCAAAACAGGTAAGCACCATCTTGTTGTCCATGTTGTCTATATCACTAACCAACAAGTGCTGTAAATGTCTGTATGTCTCTCTCGCTCTTCCCTCTTCCTTCCTATCCCTTTCTCTCAGGTAAACACTGAGTGTACTAAACATTAAGAACAACGTGCTCTTTCCATGACATAGACGGACCAGGTGAATCCAGCTGAAAGCTGTGATCCCTTATTGATGTGACTTGTTAAATCCACTTCAATCAGTATAAATGAAGGGGAGGAGACAGGTTAAGATGCAGACTGTGTATTTGTGCCATTCAGAGGGTGAATGGGCAAGACAAAACATTGAAGTGCCTTTGAACGGGGTATGGAGGTAGGTGCCAGGCATAGCGGTTTATGTCATCAACTGCAACGTTGCTGGGTTTTTCATGCTCAACAGTTTCCTGTGGGTATCAAGAATGGTCCACCACCCAAAGGACATCCAGCCAACTTGACACAACTGTTGCAGCATTGGAAGTCAACATGAGCCAACATCCCTGTGGAATGCTTTTGACACCTTGTAGAGTCCATGCCTAACCGAATTGAGGCTGTTCTGAGGGCAAAAGGGGAGGTGTTCCTGTTTGGTATACTCAGTGTATATGTTACTTCATTCATCCTTTTCACCTACATTCAGTGTTTTTTAAAATTTGATTTGATGTTGTCTTTTGTGATGTATGCTTACAAATCACACAGCCCTCCCTCCCTCCCTCCCTCCCTCCCTCCCTCCATCCCTCTCTCTCTCTCTCTCTCTCTCTCTCTCTCTCTCTCTCTCTCTCTCTCTCTCTCTCTCTCTCTCTCTCTCTCTCTCTCTCTCTCTCTCTCTCTCTCTCTCTCTCTCTCTCTCTCTCTCTCTCTCTCTCTCTCTCTCTCTCTCTCTCTCTCTCTCAGGTATATCTACTACTTTGGGGGGCTCCTCTCTGGGGCGATCAAGATGAACAGCAGTCTGCTACTCCTCCACCAGGTCCTCATCCCTACGCTTCCTAACTTCCAGGGCAAAGGAGGTGAGGCCGTGCAAGGGGCACCATACACTTGTTTCCCCTGACTGACAGTTGGCTCCTCCCATCCTCACATTAGACCACTACACTCGGGTGCTGAGTCTGTCTCAGTCTGTCTTTACAGTAGAGACCGTGGTGTGTGTGTGTGTGTGTGCGTGCTAGTGCGTGAATGTGCCAGGTGTGTGTGTGTGTCTGTGAAGGCCTGTCTGTACAGAAGGCTCTGAGATATGGCCCTGTGAATGATAGCAGTGTTTTCAGATGGTCAAATTCACCCTCCACCTACACACTGGGCTGTTTATCTTGAATTGTTTGACGGATAGAGACAGAGACAGTCAGCACATTCCACTATGTAACAATGAACACCGCCTCTCTTTATCGTTGCCCAGGTTACTTCCCCTTCCTGAAGATCTACCAGTCCATGCAGCTGGTCTATACATCAGGGATATAGTGAGTCTGCATCACTTCATGTCCTACAGTATTATCAACCAACACCACTGACAGAAAAGACAGATCTGTAACTCGGACAGGATGTGTCTTTAGGCCTACTTGTCCTTGTGTGTGTCTATTTGTATTCATATGTTGTGTGTTGTCTGTCCACAGTGACTTGAAGGGTTCTGTGGGCAGAAGACTGTGTGTGACCATTGAACCTGCACTGCTGCTGAAGGGAGACATCATGGTGAGTGAGACCATCTGTCTGGCCATTAGACTAGTCACCGCCTTGCCACTGGCAGTCCATTAGGTACGATTCTTCTCTCCTTCTGCTCCTTCTCTGTATCTCCCTGCAGGTGAAGTGTTACCACAGACCAGCACAGGGTGCAGTGAGGGACACAGTGTTCAGACTGCAGTTCCACACCTGCACCATCCACGGGGCCCAGCTATGGTTCGGCAAGGGGGAGTTGGATGAGGCCTGTACTGGTAGGAACTAGTGGGGTTCTGGTGGGGGGTCTCTCTGTTCAGGGGCTGGTGTATCTGTTTTGTTAGGTCAGTGTGGAACAATAAAGCTTGTCTATTTTTTATTTATTTATTTTATTTATCCGTTATTTTACCAGGTAAGTTGACTGACTGACATTCTCATTTACAGCAACGACCTGGGGAATAGTTACAGGGGGTGAATGAGCCAATTGTAAACTGGGGATTATTAGGTGACCATGATGGTTTGCGGGCCAGATTGGGAATTTAGCCAGGACACCGGGGTTAACACCCCTACTCTTACGATAAGTGCCATGGGATCTTTAATGACATCAGAGAGTCAGGACACCCGTTTTAACGTCCCATCCGAAAGACGGCACCCTACACAAGGCAGTGTCCCCAATCACTGCCCTGGGGAATTGGGATATTTTTTAGACCAGAGGAAAGAGTGCCTCCTGCTGGCCCTCCAACACCACTTCCAGCAGCATCTGGTCTCCCATCTAGGAACTGACCAGGACCAACCCTGCTTAGCTTCAGAAGCAAGCCAGCATTCAACATATTCAACATGGTGGTTATGGGAAGTGCTCAGTAGAAATGCCTGTATGCAGCAGATGTGTCAAAATGAATCAATCCCTCAACAACACAGTATGTGTGGTGGTCCATTGCTTCATTGTATATTGAACAAGATCGTTTCCTAATTCCGCTAATGTGATTACGTTCTGTGAAATGTTAAATTACTCCCAGCTGAAAAGTTGTGCTCTGTATTGAAAAAGCGCCAGGGGATTATGTGGCAGCAATGATCCCAATCGGATAAGTACTGACAGAATTGAAAGGAAAACAGTCAAATGTATTTTCTCAGATGAACGATTTCCCTCGGATGCCACGGTGGAGTTTGTCTTCTCCTCGGGACCAGAGAAAATGAAAGGTTGGTTTGAACTATGCATTTACAGTGCAACAGTGCCAGGGAACACAATAACACGTTTGTATTGATGTGTTTGATCACGTGTCTAATGAACTCTCTCCCCAGGGCGTGAGTACCAGAGAAATGACCCTGCTGTCACAGTGGACTACAACACAGCTGATCCAGTGGTGCGCTGGGACTCCTATGAGAACTTCAACCAGCGCTATCAAGACAGCCTCGATGGTACAGTACAGAGCAGTACAGAGAACCAGGGAGACACTCTCAATGATACATTCAGCCCGCAGTTAATACTGTGCTGATGATACTGTACTCTGAAGCTATGTTAAATCTCTGCTCTCTCTCCCCCTCTCAGACATAGCCCACACCAGGGGTCCAGTGGACGGAAGTCTGTACGCCCAGATAAAGAAGCGTCTCTCAGCCCCAGGCTCTGGCTCCCTGACCTCTACCAATGGCAGTCCAGCAGGCACCAGCGAGGAGAGGCCCATTCAGAGCCAGCTGCTCTCTCCCAGCTCTGACTCTCTCACTCACTCCGGCCACTCGTCTGCCCTCCCAGAGCATCCAGAGGAGTCCAGAGGGCTCCCGCCACCCACCCGGCAGGAGAGAGAGGACCTGGACCGACTGCTGGGGGGCATCGAGGGGGAGAGGGACGGCCTGGACAGAGAGAGGGAGACTGCCATCCTGGACGATGGGGACTTGTCGTCTGAGCATACAGGCACCCTGAGGCTCGACCGCTCCAGTTCTTGCCAGGTGGACTACCACTCCCAGCGCTGTGCCGAGCCCGGCTGTGACCGACTCCACCTCATGTCCAGTGGCTACTGCCGGGACAGAGCTCCGGCAACCAACGGCCACCCTGGGTCACCGCCCTTGACTAACCCTGCCACCGTCCCCTCACACATGGACCTGTGTCAGCACTACAGCCCACACCCTCAACCCCATCAGGCCCTGCCTCCCCCTGACCTGGTATGGAACCGCCAACAGGGCCCTCCACACTACCTGCACCGTGAGGGACCCTCTCGTCACCCCTCTCTGTGCCCCTATCCATCCCAGGACCTGACCTCTCACCCCCACATCCTTCATCCCGGGCGCCTGCTCTGTAGAAGTGATGACTATGGTCCGTACCACCACCCTCCCTCACACACACACCATCACCCTCACCACCCCAAGTCCTCCGGGTCCTACCAAGATATGCTGCTGCTGGATGGCATGCCGCCCCCTGGCTGCCCCTGCCGGGACTGCCTCATCAGGAGGGAGGATTCAGCCTTCCACGGCCTGCGGCTGGAGCGAGGAGAGAGCTTCCACTGGGACAGAGAGGCAGAACTGCAGCATCGGGAAGCAGGGCTAAGGAGAGTAAGGGAGTCTGAGCTGCCTAGAGGGGCAGAGATGCACTGGGAGAGGGAGGCAGGGGGACTGAGAAGAGGCAGGGAGATGTCACTGCACTGGGAGAGAGACAGGGAGGCAGCGCTCCAATGGGAGAGGGAGGCAGGGGGACTGAGAAGAGGCAGGGAGATGTCACTGCACTGGGAGAGAGACAGGGAGGCAGAGCTCCAATGGGAGACGGAGAGAAAGTCCGACCATTGGCACCGGAGGGCCTACAGGCTTCAGGACCATGAGCTACCTGCCTTCTCCTTTGACCCTCTGCCGTCCGGCCACCCTGCGTACCCAGAGGCGTCTCGCTCCCACGGCCACGCCCACCTGGACCTGAAGTACAGCAGCAGCAGCAGCAGTGGCTACCAGACCCCGCACCAGGTCTGCCTCTGCTCCCACTACCAGCCCTCCCCCTCTGAGAGCAGGGGTTATGCCTCAGGTTACCAGTCTGAGTCCACCTCCCCTCTGCCCCCTCCCTCCACCCTGTCAGGCCCCTGCAGCCACACCAGAGGGCCAGCAGACCACCACCCCGAAGCCCACACTCAGCAGTACCCATCTGAGAGCCAGACAGGTGAGACAACCCCCACTGGGGGCTTGTATAAGACGATTTCATGAAATACATTTCAACCAATGTAGGAAATCATTATTCAACTGACAGTTCTGTCACATAAAGTCATTGTCTCTGTTCTCTGTCTTCCATAAGATGGAAGGGGGATGAGTGAGAACGTGAGTTGGCGGGACCACATCTCCCAGGGTTCCTTCAAGAGGATGCATCCTTCAAGAGATGTCCCGTGTTCCACGCCCTCTGACCTCTCTAGGCCGCCCACCCCTGTTCTCACCAGCAGCCCTCTGTGCACACAAGAAAGGTGCCTATTCTGTTGTCTTCTTTTTAACATCTGCAAAAGGCACATATCAGAAATGAAACATTCCAACATTACATGTAAGAATATATTGCATACCTCTTTAATATGACTTTCTGTTTGTTTCAGCCTCAGTCTAGGTGTGCACTCACTAGTTGGATCGACTGACATAGTCAACAGTGACTGTGAGTCTGTCCAGTCTCAGGATAGGCCCAGCAGTGCTGCTGCTCAGGGGTCGCAGGTCAACCAGCAACACATCCCTGACCCTTTACAGTCTACATCCGTGACACCCACACCTTCCCCCACCCAACCCAACAGCCACTGGACCACACTGACAGCAACACAACCACCCTCACCCTACCAGCCCCAGAACCACAGCGCTACATCTTCACCCTACCAGCCCCAGAACCACAGTGCTACATCTTCACCCCACCAGTCCCAGAACCACAGTGCTACATCTTCACCCTACCAGCCCCAGAACCACAGTGCTACATCTTCACCCCACCAGTCCCAGAACCACAGTGCTACATCTTCACCCCACCAGCCCCAGAACCACAGTGCTACATCTTCACCCCACCAGTCCCAGAACCACAGTGCTACATCTTCACCCTACCAGCCCCAGAACCACAGCGCTACATCTTCACCCCACCAGCCCCAGAACCACAGTGCTACATCTTCACCCCACCAGCCCCAGAACCACAGCGCTACATCTTCACCCTACCAGCCCCAGAACCACAGTGCTACATCTTCACCCCACCAGTCCCAGAACCACAGTGCTACACCTTCACCCCAACAGCCCCAGAACCACAGCGCTACATCTTCTCCCCACCAGCCCCAGAACCACAGAGCTACATCTTCACCCCACCAGCCCCAGAACCACAATGCTATATCTTCACCCCACCAGCCCCAGAACCACAGTGCTACATCTTCACCCCACCAGCCCCAGAACCACATTGCTACATCTTCACCCCACCAGCCCCAGAACCACAGTGCTACATCTTCACCCCACCAGCCCCAGAACCACAGTGCTACATCTTCACCCCACCAGCCCCAGAACCACAGTGCTACACCTTCACCCCACCAGCCCCAAAACCACAGTACTACACCTTCACCCCACCAGCCCCAGAACCACAGTGCTACATCTTCACCCCACCAGCCCCAGAACCACAGTGCTACATCTTCACCCCACCAGCCCCAGAACTACATTGCTACATCTTCACCCTCAACTACAACCAGCCAGCCCAGCAACCACTGCCACCCTGCTACACCCACTCAGACACCCACTGAGAAAGCTAGCCTAACTGGTCCAAAGACCACCCATCCTACAGAGACTGCTGTACTGCCTCCTGTTGCCCAGCCCCAGTTCCAGTCCCCCAACCCTGTACCTGGAGCATGTCCACTCAGGAAACTGACCACAGAGGTCCCTAAATCCAGCTCCACCCTCACCTCGGCCCCTTCCTCCCCCCAGCCTCCCATCAGCAGTTTGGAGGGGTTCCCCTCCTCAGAGCCTCCTGTGCCCGGCTTCGCCACCCTGGGCCGGAGGTTGATGCTGGTCACTGAGCCCCCAGGACCCCTGCAGCACTACCCTGGCATGGAGGGCAGCACCAGTGGACACTCTCCAGCCCCTGAGGTACACACCACCCCCACATTCCCCATCTCTGCATCAGTCCCACATGTGCCATACTTGAGCTACACTGCTGTCACCATCCCCCAGTGCCCACACCCAGAGAAACGGGGTCAGTCTGCCCAGCCAGGGTCGCCTAATTGCGGGGTGAGGACCCTGAGGCCAACCCCCTCACAGCACCATGTCACCTTCTCTCCAACGGTGGGGGAGATGGCACCCCCTGCAGGCCAAGAGGAGGGAGTGCTATCTCTGGAGAGTGAGATGGCAGGCAGAGTCAGTGTTACGTTTGTCCAGGACAACTCACGCTTCTGGTACAAGCCTGGCATCTCCAGGGACCAAGGTAACTTCAGTTACAGTTTTACTTTTCATAAAGGAAGCAGACTTTTATGCAATATGCATGAACATTTTTCATGTCTATTTTCTCTATTCCTGAAGCCATTGCTGCGCTGAAGGAGAGAGAACCAGGGGCCTTTCTTATCCGGGACAGTAACTCCTTCCAGGGAGCCTATGGCCTGGCGCTGAAAGTGGCCACCCCGCCCGCTAACCTCAACAACCCCTGCAGCAGAGGTATAACTCAACGAATGCCCCTTGCCTACATCTCAACCACCTAGATTTATTTGACACAAAGCACTTCAATTTCTGCTAGCTAGTAATGTTCTCCCTGTAACACACACACACAGTGGTCGATCCATTAGAGCAGCTGGTGCGACACTTCCTGATTGAGACGGGCCCCCGTGGAGTGAAGATCAAAGGGTGTCAGAATGAGCCCCACTTTGGTGAGCTGTTCATAATGAATAGGATGCTCTCCGTTTTGGGCTACATTGTTCGTTTTCAGTCATTTCAAGTGATATGTTCTATAGTTGTTCTGCCCAATGGAGAATTTACTCTAATGTGTGTGTGTGTGTGTGTGTGTGTGTGTGTGTGTGTGTGTGTGTGTGTGTGTGTGTGTGTGTGTGTGTGTGTGTGTGTGTGTGTGTGTGTGTGTGTGTGTGTGTGTGTGTGTGTGTGTGTGTGTGTGTGTGTGTGTGTGTGTGTGTGTGTGTGTGTGTGTACGTGCGTGTTCCACAGGGAGTTTGTCTGCATTAGTATACCAGCACTCCATCACTCCCATCTCTCTTCCCTGTTCCCTACGGATCCCAGAGAAAGGTCAGCAGCAACATCCCAACAACCCATTATGGGCTGTAATGAGTTGGCCTACTAACACTCAACATCCCAACAACCCATTATGGGCTGTAATGAGTTGGCCTACTGACACTCAACATCCCAACAACCCATTATGGGCTGTAATGAGTTGGCCTACTAACACTCAACATCCCAACAACCCATTATGGGCTGTAATGAGTTGGCCTACTGACACTCAACATCCCAACAACCCATTATGGGCTGTAATGAGTTGGCCTACTGACACTCAACATCCCAACAACCCATTATGGGCTGTAATGAGTTGGCCTACTGACACTCAACATCCCAACAACCCATGATAGACTGTAATGAGTTGGCCTACTGACACTCAACATCCCAACAACCCATTATGGGCTGTAATGAGTTGGCCTACTGACACTCAACATCCCAACAACCCATGATAGACTGTAATGAGTTGGCCTACTGACACTCAACATCCCAACAACCCATTATGGACTGTAATGAGTTGGCCTACTGACACTCAACATCCCAACAACCCATTATGGGCTGTAATGAGTTGGCCTACTGACACTCAACATCCCAACAACCCATGATAGACTGTAATGAGTTGGCCTACTAACACTCAACATCCCAACAACCCATTATGGGCTGTAATGAGTTGGCCTACTGACACTCAACATCCCAACAACCCATTATGGGCTGTAATGAGTTGGCCTACTAACACTCAACATCCCAACAACCCATTATGGGCTGTAATGAGTTGGCCTACTGACACTCAACATCCCAACAACCCATTATGGGCTGTAATGAGTTGGCCTACTGACACTCAACATCCCAACAACCCATTATGGGCTGTAATGAGTTGGCCTACTGACACTCAACATCCCAACAACCCATGATAGACTGTAATGAGTTGGCCTACTGACACTCAACATCCCAACAACCCATTATGGGCTGTAATGAGTTGGCCTACTGACACTCAACATCCCAACAACCCATGATAGACTGTAATGAGTTGGCCTACTGACACTCAACATCCCAACAACCCATTATGGACTGTAATGAGTTGGCCTACTGACACTCAACATCCCAACAACCCATTATGGGCTGTAATGAGTTGGCCTACTGACACTCAACATCCCAACAACCCATGATAGACTGTAATGAGTTGGCCTACTAACACTCAACATCCCAACAACCCATTATGGGCTGTAATGAGTTGGCCTACTGACACTCAACATCCCAACAACCCATGATAGACTGTAATGAGTTGGCCTACTGACACTCAACATCCCAACAACCCATGATAGACTGTAATGAGTTGGCCTACTGACACTCAACATCCCAACAACCCATGATAGACTGTAATGAGTTGGCCTACTGACACTCAACATCCCAACAACCATGATAGACTGTAATGAGTTGGCCTACTGACACTCAACATCCCAACAACCCATTATGGGCTGTAATGAGTTGGCCTACTGACACT
>NC_060175.1:98142720-98262720 GCF_021184085.1 Oncorhynchus gorbuscha
CAGGGGCAGGCAGAATGTCATACACAGGAGGAAGCAGGTAGCTGGGTCCAGGGGCAGGCAGAAGGTCATACACAGGAGGAAGCAGGTAGCTGGGTCCAGGGGCAGGCAGAAGGTCATACACAGGAGGAAGCAGGTAGCTGGGTCCAGGGGCAGGCAGAAGGTCATACACAGGAGGAAGCAGGTAGCAGGGTCCAGGGGCAGGCAGAAGGTCATACACTGGAGGAGGCAGGTAGCAGGGTCCAGGGGCAGGCAGAATGTCATACAGGGGGTCCAAAAAGGCAACAGTACAGGCAGGGAAATGGCTAATTAACGTAATCTGGGAGATCAGGCAATAGGTTGATAACAGGAAATTCGATTGGCTAAAGTACAGGAAAGGAACAGGCAAAAATCGTCATTAGTGAGGCAGGCCAAAACTATCGTACATGGGAGGATTCAATTACAGGAATAAATAGCTCCGTATAGAAGTGTGTCACAAAACAAACAATACCTCTCAATGATGGGGTGCAAAGAACTGAACTAAATAGGGTGTTATAATGACATACAGGTGTGTGAACAGGTGATCAGAATTCAGGTGATTGTGATCTGGAGTGTGAGCTGCGTTTAGGGGATCTATGTGTTTGAGAGTGTGAGCTGGAAAGTGAGCTGCGTTCAGGGGATCTCCAGTTAAAGTCGGAAGTTGGAGTCATTAAAACTTGTTTTTCAAACACTCCACAAATTTGTACTTTGTGCATGACACAAGTAATTTTTCCAACAATTGTTTACAGACAGATTATTTCACTTATAATTCACTCTATCACAATTCTAGTGTGTCAGAAGTTTACATACACTAAGTTGACTGTGCCTTTAAAGAGATTGGAAAAGTCCAGAAAATGATGTGATGCCTTTAGAAGCCAAGCATATTGACATCATTTGAGTCAATTGGAAGTGTACCTGTGGATGTATTTCAAGGCATACCTTCAAACTCAGTGCCCCTTTGGTTGACATCATGGGAAAATCAAAAGAAATCAGCCAAGACCTCAGAAAAATAATTGTAGACCTCCACAAGTCTGGTTCATCCTTGGGAGCAATTTCCAAATGCCTGAAGGTACCACGTTCATCTATACAAACAATAGTACGCAAGTATAAACAGCATGGGACCACACACCCGTCATACAGCTCAGGAAGGAGACGCTTTCTGTCTCCTGGAGATGAAAATACTTTGGACCAAAAAGTGCAAATCCATCCCAGAACAGCAGCAAAGGACCTTGTGAAGATTCTGGAGGACACAGGTACAAAAGTCTCTATATCCACAGTAAAACGAGTCCTATGTCAACATAACCTAAAAGGCCGCTCAGCAAGAAAGGCGCCACTGCTCCAAAAACTGCACATGGGGACAAAGACTATGCTTTTTGTAGAAATGTCCTCTGTTCTGATGAAACAAAAATAGAACTGCTTGGCCATTATGACCATCGTTATGTTTGGAGGAAAAAGGGGGAGGCTTGCAAGCCGAAGAACACCATCCCAACCGTGAAGCACGGGGGTGGCAGCATTATGTTGTGGGGGTGCTTTGCTGCAGGAGGGACTGGTGCACTTCACAAAATAAATGGCATCATGAGGTAGGAAAGTTATGTGGATATATTGAAACAACATCTCAAGACATCAGTTAAAGTTTGGTCGCAAATGGGTCTTCCAAATGGACAATGACCCCAAGCATACTTCCAAATTTGTGGCAAAATGGCTTAAGCACAACAAAGTCAAGGTATTGGAGTGGCCATCACAAAGACCTGACCTCAATCCAATAGAAAATGTGTGGGCAGAACTGTAAAAGCGTGTGTGAGCAAGGAGGCCTTCAAACCTGACTCAGTTACTCCAGCTCTGTCAGGAGAAATGGGCCAAAATTCCCCTAACTTATTGTGGGAAGCTTGTGGAAGGCTACCCGAAACGTTTGACCCAAGTTAAACAATTTAAAGGCAATGCTACCAAATACTAATTGGGTATGTAAACTTCCGACGCATTGGGAATGTGATGAAAGAAATTCCTGCATTTCACATTTTTTAAATAAAGTGGTGATCCTAACTGACCTAAATCAGGATTTTTTTACTAGGATTAAATGTTAGGAATTGTGAAAAACTGAGTTTAAATGTAGTTGGCTGAGGTATATGTAAACTTCCGACTTCAACTGTACGTTTTTGAGAGTGTGAGTTGGAGGCAGGCGTTACTGACATCGTTATCATCATTACATTGTTACGTGGCGGCAGGGTAGCCTAGTGGTTAGAGCGTTGGACTAGTAGCCGGAAGGTTGTAAGTACAACCCCCCGAGCTGACAAGGTACAAATCTGTCGTTCTGCCCCTGAACAAGGCAGTTAACCCACTGTTCCTAGGCCGTCATTGAAAATAAGAATTTGTTCGTAACTGACTTGCCTAGTTAAATAGAGGTAGAATAAAATTATCATTACATTGTTACCATCATTATTATCATTACATCTGACATCGTTATCATCATTATGTCTGACATCATCATCATTACGTCTGACATCGTTATGATCTAAAAGTCCAAACTGATCCCAGATCAGCACTCCTACTCTGAGCCGCTTGTTACGTAAGGGTTGTGCCAAGTCCGTTAATGCAGCGTTGTTTATTATGCAGTGTTATGCAGTGTATTAATAGACCGCTCAGAAGGTATAAATAGCAGCACCTTTACGCTGTCATCAGGATTCAAGACATTACAGAGAAATTAATAAGACCAGGACCTCAAGAGAGACAAGAGGGACAGAATGAAATGGAGGGAGGGAGGGAGGTCCTCTGGTACTTTGATAGAAACTTCAGAGAGCGTGGTGCTTTAAGGGCAGGGCAAGTCTCTCTCCCCTCCATCTCTCTCTCCCTCTTTCTCACTACTCCCTCGCTCCTTTGTGATTTTGGAGGACCTTGAATGCACCTCTCCATCCCCCTCTCGCTCCCTGTCATGCAGTTACTGTACAACTGTTTCCTCTCTCTCCTAGAATCGATCTACCGCCGCGGGGCCAGAAGATGGAGGAAGCTCTACCGAGTAAACGGACACCTCTTCCAGGCCAAGCGCTTTAACAGGGTGAGTATTAATGTCCCATTCCGCCTCCCCAACACATCCCATTGACCTTCTCGCACTTCACTTCCTGTTTAGAGGTCATTTACAGTAATGGATTGGTTTGTCATCCTACCTAGCAATTTGTCACTTTCTACGAGCGCTTATTAAAACCGTCACATGATCATTTGATGAGAACAGACCTGGTTGGTATTTTTGAAAGAAAGATTGTCTACTACTACTACTACTATTGCTACTACTGCTACTGCTGCTGCTACTACTATTAATAATGCTACTGCTACTACTACTACTAATAATAATAATGCTACTACTACTACTAATAATGCTACTGCTACTACTACTACTACTAATAATAATAATGCTACTACTACTATTACTACTACTACTAATGTGACTACTAATAATAATGGTACTACTACATCTACTACTACTACTACTACTACGATGGAGCAGTATAGTTCATTCACAAAGACTTAGTGGTTGAATAATACCTGGCTGATGTCACTACCACAGCTGCAGCTGTCTGGATTTGGATGCGTTATTCCAGATAGCTGCTGGTGGTCTATTTAACGGGTTGTCATCATTCTGGCCCTCAAGAAAATTCAAGAATCCCCCAACTACCCCTCCACTTGCTAAAGATTAGAGAGAGAACTTATATATATCTGCATGTTGAGGCAACCTAGCTGTAAGGCATTATTGCACTGCCAGTGTTAGTGTCCACTCTGGCTTGAAGGGCAATGTTGTTACAGGCGGGCTTAAGGAACTATTGCATTTGAAAGGGAAGGTAGTCAGGGCCAGGGGCAGGGCCAGGATGAGGGTCAGGGGCGGGGCCAAGGACAAGGGCAGGGCCAGGACGAGGGCCAGGGGCGGGGCCAAGGACAAGGGCAGGGCCAGGATGAGGGCCAGGGGCGGGGCCAAGGACAGGGGCAGGGGATGGACCAGGAGAAGGGCCGGGGGAAGGGCCAGGTCAGGGAAGGGCCATGTCAGGGCCAGGTCAGGTGCAGGCACAGGTCAGGGGATGGACCAGGTCAGGGGAAGGGCCATGTCAGGGCCAGGTCAGGGGCAGGCACAGGTCAGGGGATGGACCAGGGGAAGGGCCGGGGGAAGGGCCAGGTCAGGCGATGGACCAGGGGATGGACCAGGGGAAGGACCAGGGGAAGGGCCAGGTCAGGGGAAGGGCCGGGGGAAGGGCCGGGGGAAGGGCCAGGTCAGGGGATGGACCAGGGGATGGACCAGGGGAAGGACCAGGGGAAGGGCCAGGTCAGGGGAAGGGCCAGGGGAAGGGCCAGGTCAGGCGATGGACCAGGGGATGGACCAGGGGAAGGACCAGGGGAAGGGCCAGGTCAGGGGAAGGGCCGGGGGAAGGGCCGGGGGAAGGGCCAGGTCAGGGGATGGACCAGGGGATGGACCAGGGGAAGGACCAGGGGAAGGGCCAGGTCAGGGGAAGGGCCGGGGCCGGGGGAAGGGCCAGGTCAGGCGATGGACCAGGGGATGGACCAGGGGAAGGACCAGGGGAAGGGCCAGGTCAGGGGAAGGGCCATGTCAGGGCCAGGTCAGGTGCAGGGCTGGGATCCTTGAAGATTATCGGCAAATACAGGAAGGACAGTGCCCTCTTTTTCTGTTTGGTGCTATTTGTCTTGAAGTAAATTACCTTCTATTTCATTGTTGTTTCTTTTCAACATCCACAAGCTTTACTTTCCAGTAAGACTTGAACAGCAGGGGCGACAGGGTGGTGGTGGTGGTTAGAGCGTTGGACTAGCAGCCGAAAGTTTGCAAGTTCAAATCCCCGAGCTGACAAGGTACAAATCTGTCATTCTGACCCTGAACAGGCAGTTAACCCACTATTCCTAGGCTGTCATTGAAAATAAGAATTTGTTCTTAACTGACTTGCCTAGTAAAATAAAAAAAACGTTTAAAAAACTACACTGTGACGGCAGGAATATTTTGTTTTGCCTGCCATCACAGGCAAAACAATGATTCAAGTCTCTTCCTTTTTGTGGAGAACACGGCTGATTATCACTACTTTATTGGGCATAGTCTCATTTCATTGGATTGATTGAATTGATTTGGTGGACCATTGGTATGAACAAACATTAACCCCGAGTCAGTTGATCCCTTTATTCGTTTACTGGTTAAGGTAAGGAATGGGTCTAGTAACACCCCCTTAGCACTCAGACCAGTGCTAAGGGGGTAATAATAATTTCTCCTTGGGGTGTTGTTGTCTGCTGATGGACGTCTAGACTAGACTGAGATCACAAATCTCTGATCTGCCAAGTCAGCACTGTACTGTATTACGGTCTACTCATTCCTACAGACCTCCATTAGGCAGCCCATCTCCCTCGTTAATGCACTGGAAGAGACTCAATGTTATGTTGAAGCCATGGTTATTTGAATGTTATGTCGGAGCCATGGTTATTTGCTAAGACATTGGGCAAGTATAGTGTTGGCTTCTATAATCTGTCCTACTGTATTTCCACTCTGTACAGTAATTTGTCGGCCATTTTATTGTGGGGACATCACATGTTGGCTACATCAAATGCTTGTCTAAGGTTGATGGCTTTGTCACTATGTCACGTGTGAGCCACTATGTGTACAGTTCACACATAATTACGATCGTTGCCATGACACATGGTTTTACAGTCAGTTCTAGGTGGTGCAGTCTTTCCCCAATGTCTTTCCTCTCCATTCCTCACACCATCCCTCCCTCTTTTTTATCTTTATCCTCTATACAGAATTAACAAGTCATTTAGCAGAAGTAGGTCAGGTTTATCCTCTCTCTCCATCCCTCCCTCTCTTAGCTGCTCTCTCTCCATCCCTCACTCTCTTAGCTGCTCTCTCTCTCCATCCCACTCGTTCTCCATCCGTCCCTTCTAAATCCCTCATAACACCCCTCCCTCTCTTAGCTGCTCTCTCTCCAAACCTCCCTCTCTTAGCTGCTCTCTCTCCATCTCTCCCTCTCTTAGCTGCTCTCTCTCCATCCCACTCTTTCTCCATCCATCCCTTTCAAATCCCTCATAACACCCCTCCCTCTCTTAGCTGCTCTCTCTCCATCCCTGACTCTCTTAGCTGCTCTCTCTCCATCCCACTCTTTCTCCATCCATCCCTTCTAAATCCCTCATAACACCCCTCCCTCTCTTAGCTGCTCTCTCTTCATCCCTCCCGCTCTTAGCTGCTCTCTCTCCATCCCTCCCTCTCTTAGCTGCTCTCTCTCCATCCCACTCTTTCTCCATCCATCCCTTTCAAATCCCTCATAACACCCCTCCCTATCTTAGCTGCTCTCTCTCCATCCCTCCCTCTCTTAGCTGCTGTCTCTCCATCCCACTATTTCCCCATCCATCCCTTCTAAATCCCTCATAACACCCCTCCCTCTCTTAGCTGCTCTCTCTCATCCCACTCTTTCTCCATCCATCCCTTCCAAATCCCTCATAACACCCCTCCCTCTCTTAGCTGCTCTCTCTCCATCCCACTCTTTCTCCATCCATCCCTTCTAAATCCCTCAGAACACCCCTCACTCTCTTAGCTGCTCTCTCTCTCCATCCCTCCCTCTCTTAGCTGCTCTCTCTCTCCATCCCTCCCTCTCTTAGCTGCTCTCTCTCCATCCCTCCCTCTCCTAGCTGCTCTCTCTCCATCCCTCACTCTCTTAGCTGCTCTCTCTCCATCCACTCTTTTTCCATCCATCCCTTCTAAATCCCTCATAACACCCCTCCTTCTCTTAGATGCTCTCTCTCCAACCCAATCTTTCTCCATCCATCCCTTCCAAATCCCTCATCACACCCTTCCCTCTCTTAGCTGCTCTCTCTCCATCCCCCTCCTTCTCCATCCGTCCCTTCTAAATCCTTCATAACACCCCTCCCTCTCTTAGCTGCTCTCTCTCCATCCCTCCCTCTCTAAGCTGCTCTCTCTCCATCCCTCCCTCTCTTAGCTGCTCTCTCTCCATCCCTCCCTCTCTTAGCTGCTCTCTCTCCATCCCCCTCCTTCTCCATCCGTCCCTTCTAAATCCTTCATAACACCCCTCCCTCTCTTAGCTGCTCTCTCTCCATCCCTCCCTCTCTAAGCTGCTCTCTCCCCCCCTCCCTCTCTTAGCTGCTCTCTCTCCATCCCTCCCTCTCTTAGCTGCTCTCTCTCCATCCCACTCCTTCTCCACCCATCCCTTCTAAATCCCTCATAACACCCCTCCCTCTCTTAGCTGCTCTCTCTCCATCCCACTCTTTCTCCATCCGTCCCTTCTAAATCTCTCATAACACCCCTCCCTCTCTTAGCTGCTCTCTCTCCATCCCTCCCTCTCTAAGCTGCTCTCTCTCCATCCCTCCCTCTCTTAGCTGCTCTCTCTCCATCCCTCCCTCTCTTAGCTGCTCTCTCTCCATCCCACTCCTTCTCCATCCATCCCTTCTAAATCCCCCATAACACCCCTCCCTCTCTTAGCTGCTCTCTCTCCATCCCTCACTCTCTTAGCTGCTCTCTTTCCATCCCACTCTTTCTCCATCCGTCCCTTCTAAATCCCTCATAACACCCCTCCCTCTCTTAGCTGCTCTCTCTCCATCCCTCCCTCTCTTAGCTGCTCTCTCTCCATCCCTCACGCTCTTAGCTGCTCTCTCTCCATCCCCCTCTCTTAGCTGCTCTCTCTCCATCCCTCACTCTCTCAGCTGCTTTCTCTCCATCCCACTCTTTCTCTTCCGTCCCTTCTAAATCCCTCATAACACCCCTCCCTCTCTTAGCTGCTCTCTCTCCATCCCTCACTCTCTTAGCTGCTCTCTCTCCATCCCACTCTTTCTCCATCTGTCCCTTCTAAATCCCTCATAACACCCCTCCCTCTCTTAGCTGCTCTCTCTCCATCCCTCCCTCTCTTAGCTGCTCTCTCTCCATCCCTCCCTCTCTTAGCTGCTCTCTCTCCAGCCCTCCCTCTCTTAGCTGCTCTCTCTCCATCCCACTCTTTCTCCATCCATCCCTTCCAAATCCCTCATAACACCCCTCCCTCTCTTAGCTGCTCTCTCTCCATCCCTCCCTCTCTTAGCTGCTCTCTCTCCATCCCTCCCTCTCTTAGCTGCTCTCTCTCCATTCCACTCTTTCTCCATCCATCCCTTCTAAATCCCTCATAACACCCCTCCCTCTCTTAGCTGCTCTCTCTCCATCCCTCACTCTCTTCGCTGCTCTCTCTCCATCCCACTCTTTCTTCATGTGTCCCTTCTAAATCCCTCATAACACCCCTCCCTCTCTTAGCTGCTCTCTCTCCATCCCTCCCTCTCTTAGCTGCTCTCTCTCCATCCCACTCTTTCTCCATCCATCCCTTCTAAATCCCTCATAACACCCCTCTCTCTCTTAGCTGCTCTTTCTCTATCCCTCACTCTCTTAGCTGCTCTCTCTCCAACACACTCTTTCTCCATCCGTCCCTTCTAAATTCCTCTCAACACCCCTCACTCTCTTAGCTGCTCTCTCTCCATCCCACTGTTTCTCCATCCATCCCTTCTAAATCCCTCATAACACCCCTCCCCCTCTTAGCTGCTCTCTCTCCATCCCACTCTTTCTCCATCCATCCCTTCTAAATCCCTCATAACACCCCTCCCTGTCTTAGCTGCTCTCTCTCATCCCTCCCTCTCTTAGCTGCTCTCTCTCCATCCCTCCCTCTCTTAGCTGCTCTCTCTCTCCATCCCTCCCTCTCTTAGCTGCTCTCTCTCCATCCCTCCCTCTCTTAGCTGCTCTCTCGCCATCCCACTCCTTCTCCATCCATCCCTTATAAATCCCTCATAACACCCCTCCCTCTCTTTCTCTCTCCCCTTTCCATCCCTTTCTCCTCACTTCTCTCTCTCCACCACATCCCTCTCCTTCCCGCTCTCTCTCCCCCGTCTGTTGTTGAGGAGAAAGATGTTTTGTGTATGCCACCAGTTTGACATAATGGGGTTCTATAGTACCTCTGGTGCACATCATGTATCAGAATGTTGTATTCCTGCAGTTAGTGTTCGCAGCTACGAGCCAGCGCTCCATTAGAGGGATGACTGACTGGAAATACTGTCTAGTTTGTTACTTCATTAGCTCCCTGACTGACTGGAAATACTGTCTAGTTTGTTACTTCATTAGCTCCCTGACTGGAGATACTGTCTAGATTGTTACTTCATTAGCTCCCTGACTGGAGATACTGTCTAGTTTGTTACTTCATTAGCTCCCTGATTGACTGGAGATACTGTTTAGTTTGTTAGTTCATTAGCTCCCTGACTGACTGGAGATACTGTCTAGTTTGTTACTTCATTAGCTCTCTGACTGGAGATACTGTCTAGTTTGTTACTTCATTAGCTCCCTGACTGACTGGAGATACTGTCTAGTTTGTTACTTCATTAGCTCTCTGACTGGAGATACTGTCTAGTTTGTTACTTCATTCGCTCCCTGACTGACTGGAGATACTGTCTAGTTTGTTACTTCATTAGCTCCCTGACTGACTGGAGATACTGTCTAGTTTGTTACTTCATTAGCTCCCTGATTGACTGGAGATACTGTCTAGATTGTTACTTCATTAGCTCTCTGACTGGAGATACTGTCTAGATTGTTACTTCATTAGCTCCCTGACTGGAGATACTGTCTAGATTGTTACTTCATTAGCTCTCTGACTGGAGATACTGTCTAGATTGTTACTTCATTAGCTCCCTGATTGACTGGAGATACTGTCTAGATTGTTACTTCATTAGCTCTCTGACTGGAGAGACTGTCTAGTTTGTTACTTCATTAGCTCTCTGACTGGAGATACTGTCTAGATTGTTACTTCATTAGCTCTCTGACTGGAGATACTGTCTAGTTTGTTACTTCATTAGCTCCCTGACTGACTGGAGATACTGTCTAGTTTGTTACTTTATTAGCTCCCTGACTGGAGATACTGTCTAGTTTGTTACTTCATTAGCTCCCTGACTGGAGATACTGTCTAGTTTGTTACTTCATTAGCTCTCTGACTGGAGATACTGTCTAGTTTGTTACTTCATTAGCTCTCTGACTGGAGATACTGTCTAGTTTGTTACTTCATTAGCTCTCTGACTGGAGATACTGTCTAGATTGTTACTTCATTAGCTCCCTGACTGGAGATACTGTCTAGATTGTTACTTCATTGGCTCTCTGACTGGAGATACTGTCTAGATTGTTACTTCATTAGCTCCCTGACTGGAGATACTGTCTAGTTTGTTACTTCATTAGCTCCCTGATTGACTGGAGATACGGTCTAGATTGTTACTTCATTAGCTCCCTGACAGACTGGAGATACTGTCTAGTTTGTTACTCCATTAGCTCCCTGAATGACTGGAGATACTGTCTAGTTTGTTACTTCATTAGCTCCCTGATTGACTGGAGATATGGTCTAGATTGTTACTTCATTAGCTCCCTGACTGACTGGAAATACTGTCTAGTTTGTTACTTCATTAGCTCTCTGACTGGAGATACTGTCTAGATTGTTACTTCATTAGCTCCCTTGACTGGAGATACTGTCTAGTTTGTTACTTCATTAGCTCCCTGATTGACTGGAGATACGGTCTAGTTTGTTACTTCATTAGCTCCCTGACTGACTGGAGATACTGTCTAGATTGTTACTTCATTAGCTCTCTGACTGGAGATACTGTCTAGTTTGTTACTTCATTAGCTCCCTGACTGACTGGAGATACTGTCTAGTTTGTTACTTCATTAGCTCTCTGACTGGAGATACTGTCTAGTTTGTTACTTCATTAGCTCCCTGACTGACGGGAGATACTGTCTAGTTTGTTACTTCATTAGCTCCCTGACTGGAGATACTGTCTAGTTTGTTATTTCATTAGCTCCCTGACTGGAGATACTGTCTAGTTTGTTACTTCATTAGCTCCCTGATTGACTGGAGATACGGTCTAGATTGTTACTTCATTAGCTCCCTGACTGACTGGAGATACTGTCTAGTTTGTTACTTCATTAGCTTCCTGACTGGAGATACTGTCTAGATTGTTACTTCATTAGCTCTCTGACTGGAGATACTGTCTAGTTTGTTACTTCATTAGCTCTCTGACTGGAGATACTGTCTAGTTTGTTACTTCATTAGCTCTCTGACTGGAGATACTGTCTAGATTGTTACTTCATTAGCTCCCTGACTGACTGGAGATACTGTCTAGTTTGTTACTTCATTAGCTCCCTGACTGACTGGAGATACTGTCTAGTTTGTTACTTCATTAGCTCTCTGACTGGAGAAACTGTCTAGTTTGTTACTTCATTAGCTCCCTGACTGGAGATACTGTCTAGTTTGTTACTTCATTAGCTCTCTGACTGGAGATACTGTCTAGTTTGTTACTTCATTAGCTCCCTGACTGACTGGAGATACTGTCTAGATTGTTACTTCATTCGCTCCCTGACTGACTGGAGATACTGTCTAGTTTGTTACTTCATTAGCTCTCTGACTGGAGAGACTGTCTAGATTGTTACTTCATTGGCTCTCTGACTGGAGATACTGTCTAGATTGTTACTTCATTAGCTCTCTGACTGGAGATACTGTCTAGTTTGTTACTTCATTAGCTCCCTGATTGACTGGAGATATTGTCTAGATTGTTACTTCATTAGCTCCCTGATTGACTGGAGATACTGTCTAGTTTGTTACTTCATTAGCTCCCTGATTGACTGGAGATACTGTCTAGATTGTTACTTCATTAGCTCCCTGATTGACTGGAGATACTGTCTAGATTGTTACTTCATTAGCTCTCTGACTGGAGATACTGTCTAATTTGTTACTTCATTAGCTCCCTGATTGACTGGAGATATGGTCTAGTTTGTTACTTCATTAGCTCCCTGACTGACTGGAGATACTGTCTAGTTTGTTACTTCATTAGCTCCCTGACTGGAGATACTGTCTAGATTGTTACTTCATTAGCTCTCTGACTGGAGATACTGTCTAGATTGTTACTTCATTAGCTCTCTGACTGGAGATACTGTCTAGTTTGTTACTTCATTAGCTCTCTGACTGGAGATACTGTCTAGTTTGTTACTTCATTAGCTCCCTGATTGACTGGAGATATTGTCTAGATTGTTACTTCATTAGCTCCCTGATTGACTGGAGATACTGTCTAGTTTGTTACTTCATTAGCTCCCTGATTGACTGGAGATACTGTCTAGATTGTTACTTCTTTAGCTCTCTGACTGGAGATACTGTCTAGTTTGTTACTTCATTAGCTCCCTGACTGGAGATACTGTCTAGATTGTTACTTCATTAGCTCTCTGACTGGAGATACTGTCTAGTTTGTTACTTCATTAGCTCCCTGACTGACTGGATATACTGTCTAGATTGTTACTTCATTGGCTCTCTGACTGGAGATACTGTCTAGATTGTTACTTCATTAGCTCTCTGACTGGAGATACTGTCTAGATTGTTACTTCATTAGCTCTCTGACTGGAGATACTGTCTAGTTTGTTACTTCATTAGCTCCCTGATTGACTGGAGATATGGTCTAGTTTGTTACTTCATTAACTCCCTGACTGACTGGAGATACTGTCTAGTTTGTTACTTCATTAGCTCCCTGACTGGAGATACTGTCTAGATTGTTACTTCATTAGCTCTCTGACTGGAGATACTGTCTAGATTGTTACTTCATTAGCTCTCTGACTGGAGATACTGTCTAGTTTGTTACTTCATTAGCTCTCTGACTGGAGATACTGTCTAGTTTGTTACTTCATTAGCTCCCTGATTGACTGGAGATACTGTCTAGATTGTTACTTCATTAGCTCCCTGATTGACTGGAGATACTGTCTAGATTGTTACTTCATTAGCTCTCTGACTGGAGATACTGTCTAATTTGTTACTTCATTAGCTCCCTGATTGACTGGAGATACTGTCTAGTTTGTTACTTCATTAGCTCCCTGACTGACTGGAGATACTGTCTAGTTTGTTACTTCATTAGCTCCCTGACTGGAGATACTGTCTAGATTGTTACTTCATTAGCTCTCTGACTGGAGATACTGTCTAGTTTGTTACTTCATTAGCTCTCTGACTGGAGATACTGTCTAGTTTGTTACTTCATTAGCTCCCTGATTGACTGGAGATACTGTCTAGATTGTTACTTCATTAGCTCCCTGATTGACTGGAGATACTGTCTAGATTGTTACTTCATTAGCTCCCTGATTGACTGGAGATACTGTCTAGATTGTTACTTCTTTAGCTCTCTGACTGGAGAGACTGTCTAGATTGTTACTTCATTAGCTCTCTGACTGGAGATACTGTCTAGTTTGTTACTTCATTAGCTCCCTGATTGACTGGAGATATGGTCTAGTTTGTTACTTCATTAGCTCCCTGACTGGAGATACTGTCTAGTTTGTTACTTCATTAGCTCTCTGACTGGAGATACTGTCTAGATTGTTACTTCATTAGCTCTCTGACTGGAGATACTGTCTAGTTTGTTACTTCATTAGCTCTCTGACTGGAGATACTGTCTAGTTTGTTACTTCATTAGCTCCCTGATTGACTGGAGATACTGTCTAGATTGTTACTTCATTAGCTCCCTGATTGACTGGAGATACTGTCTAGTTTGTTACTTCATTAGCTCCCTGATTGACTGGAGATACTGTCTAGATTGTTACTTCTTTAGCTCTCTGACTGGAGAGACTGTCTAGTTTGTTACTTCATTAGCTCCCTGACTGGAGATACTGTCTAGATTGTTACTTCATTAGCTCTCTGACTGGAGATACTGTCTAGTTTGTTACTTCATTAGCTCCCTGATTGACTGGATATACTGTCTAGATTGTTACTTCATTGGCTCTCTGACTGGAGATACTGTCTAGTTTGTTACTTCATTAGCTCCCTGATTGACTGGAGATACTGTCTAGATTGTTACTTCATTAGCTCTCTGACTGGAGAGACTGTCTAGTTTGTTACTTCATTAGCTCCCTGATTGACTGGAGATACGGTCTAGATTGTTACTTCATTAGCTACCTGACTGACTGGAGATACTGTCTAGTTTGTTACTTCATTAGCTTCCTGACTGGAGATACTGTCTAGATTGTTACTTCATTAGCTCTCTGACTGGAGATACTGTCTAGATTGTTACTTCATTAGCTCACTGACTGGAGATACTGTCTAGTTTGTTACTTCATTAGCTCCCTGACTGACTGGAGATACTGTCTAGTTTGTTACTTCATTAGCTCCCTGACTGACTGGAGATACTGTCTAGTTTGTTACTCCATTAGCTCTGTGACTGGAGATACTGTCTAGTTTGTTACTTCATTAGCTCCCTGACTGACTGGAGATACTGTCTAGATTGTTACTTCATTAGCTCCCTGATTGACTGGAGATACTGTCTAGATTGTTACTTCATTAGCTCTCTGACTGGAGATACTGTCTAATTTGTTACTTCATTAGCTCCCTGATTGACTGGAGATACTGTCTAGTTTGTTACTTCATTAGCTCCCTGACTGACTGGAGATACTGTCTAGATTGTTACTTCATTAGCTCTCTGACTGGATTGACTGAGTTACTTCATTAGCTCTCTGACTGGAGATACTGTTACTTCATTAGCTCTCTGACTGGAGATACTGTCTAGTTTGTTACTTCATTAGCTCTCTGACTGGAGATACTGTCTAGTTTGTTACTTCATTAGCTCCCTGATTGACTGGAGATACTGTCTAGTTTGTTACTTCATTAGCTCCCTGATTGACTGGAGATACTGTCTAGATTGTTACTTCATTAGCTCTCTGACTGGAGATACTGTCTAGATTGTTACTTCATTAGCTCTCTGACTGGAGAGACTGTCTAGTTTGTTACTTCATTAGCTCCCTGACTGACTGGAGATACTGTCTAGATTGTTACTTCATTAGCTCTCTGACTGGAGAGACTGTTTAGTTTGTTACTTCATTAGCTCCCTGACTGGAGATAATGTCTAGATTGTTACTTCATTAGCACCTTGCATGTAGAACCCTAACAAGCATGTCAGTCATGTCAGCTCACAGATCTCCACTGAGACTGAAGCAGACATTGAGAGGGAGAGAGAGAAGAAGAGAGAGAAACTGATTTTTTTATGTTGTCCGGTAAATTGTATGACAAATTTGTCTCAGTTTTGTTGTTCGATTGACTTACATAAGAGCTGTTCAGTTGTTCCTTTGCTGTGTTCAATTGCACAAAGTAGATTTATTTAACCATCATGTTCATTAAAGATATATATTTGTTGCATTGTTAGAAATCCGTTTGTCTGAACATGAAAAAAAACCATTCCTTTCCAACTACAACTGAATATCTAATGTAAATTCCCCAAGCTGGGCTAACAATATATATAATTATCCAACAGCATTGTGGGGAATGTCTGTCACTGTGCCAGCCAGTCAAGGACGTCTCAGAGATTGGTTTCACCTGTCTGACTCAGGGCCAGCCACATGCCGGACTAAGGCACTTTAAATAGGGCTCGTTCCACATTGCTTCCCTAGTTCTCTGCTAGTGATTAGCAGCCATTTTGGAGCTGACAGTGAGCTGGCTCAAACAGGAAGTGCATCCTAAAGGACACCCTAGGGAATAGACTGCCATTTTGGGACTCAACCAGGGACCTTTTTGGGGTTCCTTGATAGATACAGGTTGATCAGGGGTGATATTTTACTGTCCAGTCAGGGAGGAAGAGGCAAGAGGCTAGTAGTGAGACCAAAATAGGTTTGTCTTGTAGACCTAACATCTTCAGTTTTCAGTCCCTTAATATCTCCTCTTTCCTCAGCTAGCTGTACCTTTTGTTAGTGTCTTTAGAACATGGAACACAGCTAGCTGTAGCTTTGTTATTTCCTTTAGAACACGAAACACAGCTAGTTGTAGCTTTGTTATTGCCTTTAGAACACGAAACACAGCTAGTTGTAGCTTTGTTATTGTCTTTAGAACACGAAACACAGCTAGTTGTAGCTTTGTTATTGTCTTTAGAACACGAAACACAGCTAGTTGTAGCTTTGTTATTGTCTTTAGAACACGAAACACAGCTTGTTGTAGCTTTGTTAGTGTCTTTAGAACATGGAACACAGCTAGTGAGTCAAAGAAGCATCTGAAGATGTTGTGGCTTTTTTAAATAACGAAGGGCATATGTTATGGACCCTCGTTTGTCATCTGCTATGGAAATGCTCTCCCCAAAGTCTTGATGGGGAATGCCTGTCATTCCCTGATGGTGAATGTCTGTCTTCAAAGTTTCTCACCTCAGAACAGGTGCCTTAATTACGTACCCACTGTCTGCGCTGAGCTGAGAGGGATTTTCTTTTTTTTTCCAAAAAAAGTGGATGTCTTGATTTATTTATAACTTTTCTGAACCTCTCCCTCTCTCTCTCTCCCGCTCTCTACCTACCTACCTACCTACCTATCTCTCTCTCTCTCTCTCTCTCTCTCTCTCTCTCTCTCTCTCTCTCTCTCTCTCTCTCTCTCTCTCTCTCTCTGTCGCTCTCTCTCTGTCGCTCTCTCTCTCTCTCTGCTTCACTCCCTCTCCCCCTCTCATTCTCTCTATCGGTCTCTCTCTATCTGAGTCAGTTTGGGCTGAGGAGCAGTGAATTTGTAGCAGCTTAGCTTTGAAGTGAGTCTCTACGGATTCTCCATAGCAACAGTGCATTTGCCTTATACTGGGGACAATAAAAGGCCACTCTAAAATGTGCAGTTTTGTCACACAACACAATGCCACAGATGTCTCAAGTTTTGATGGAGCGTGCAATTGGCATGCTGACTGCAGGATCGTCCCCCAGAGCTGTTGCCAGATAATTTTATATTAGTTTCTCTACCATAAGCTGGCTCCGACTTTTTTGGGTAGAATTTGGCAGTATATCCAACCGGCCTTACAACCGTAGACCACCTGTAACCACGCCAGCTCAGCTCGGAGTTGAGGAGTTTTTATGTCTGTAATGAAGCCTTTTTGCGTGGAAAAATGTATTCTGCTTAGCTGGGCCTGGCTCCCCAGTTACAACTTCAGCTTTAAGCACGAGGTGATTTTGTCCCTCTGTGACCAAGAGAAAGTGGTCTTGTTTAAATTCTATGAAATTATTTTGCATTTTTTTTATGTTGAGAGCTCTTAAATCCATCTGAGAAATCACAGTGAGATGAGACTGTGTTTGATGCAATCACTAGAGTCTCCCATTTTCATATATACTGTAATATTGTAAGCAGAGCTGCCAGGTTCACTGCCAGGGGAGTTCAATCCTTTGTCTGGATAGGCATGAAAATGTGACGTGTTGCTCCCTATGCAAATTGGTTGTCAGATTTCACTGTGTATCAGATGAGAACAGCACAACCAGAGCTGTCACACAACGCACAGCAATTGATGTTGCATTGTTCACAGAATGCCATTTTTATTTATTTACCTAGGCAAATCAGTTAAGAACAAATTCTTATTTTCAATGACGGCCTAGGAACAGTGGATTAACTGCCTGTACAGGGGCAGAACAACAGATTTGTACCTTATCAGGTCGGGGGTTTGAACTTGCAACCTTCCGGTTACTAGTCCAACGCTCTAACCACTAGGCTACCCTGCCACAAAAGGTGGTCGGAACCGGTCCATAACCGCTCCAAATCCTCTAAATAGGGGACTTACCATTCATTGGACTGTGGTGCCACTCTTTTCAGACTGTTATATTAAACTGGCTCTGAATGTGTTTGTCAATATGCCTGTGGTTGACATAACATCCCTAGTGTCTGTGTTCTGATGTGTACTGGATGACAGATGTGATAAGCTTGATAGCGCCTAGGCCCATGCCAAATATTTTCAGCGTGCTGACTTTGAGGGAGAGGTTGTTGACCTGGCACCACACTGCCACCTCTCTGACCTCCTCCCTATAGGCTGTTTCATCGTCGTCAATGATCAGACCACTGTCATATCGTCGACAAACTTAATGGTGGTGTTGGAGTCGAGCGGAGCAACACAGTCGTGGGTGAACAGGGAGCACCGGAGGGAACTAAGCACGCACCCCTGAGGGGCCCCTATGTGTAGCGTCAGCGTGTTGGTGCCTACCCTCACCATCTGGTGCCGTCCCGCCAGGAAGTCCAGCATCCAGTTGGGAAGTGTTCAGTCCCAGGGTCCTTAGCTAAGTGATAAGTTTGAAGGGCATTATGGTGTTGAACGCTGCACTGTAGTCAATGAACAGCATTCTCACATCGGTGGTCCGTTTGTACAAGAGAGAAAGGGAAGTGTTGGGAGCGGTATGTGAATTGAAATGGGATGATATTGTTGATGTGAGCCATGACCAGCCTTTCAAAACATTTTATGGCTGCAGATGTGAGTGCTACGGGGAGATAGTCATTTAGACAGATTACATTGGCATTCTTGGGCACAGGGACTATTGTTGTCTGCTTGAAACATGTAGGCATTTCACACTAGGTCAGGGAGAGGTTGAAATTGTATGTGAAGAGATTTGCCAGCCACGTCACTGGGTAGCTTTCGGCTGGGTTACCCTTTGTAATCCGTGATAGTTTGCAAGCCCTGCCACATCCGATGAGTAGTAGGATTCGATCTTAGTCCTGTCTTGTTGCTTTGCCTGTTTGATTGTTTTTCAGAGGGAGTATTCATATAAGCGTCCGGGTTAGTGTCCTGTTCCTTTAAAGGATGCAGCTCTAGCATTTAGCTCAGTGCGGATGTTGGCTGTAATCCATGGCTTCTGGTTGGGATATGTACGTACTGTCACTGTGGGTATGATGTCATCAAGGCACTTATTAATTAAGCCGGTGAGCGATGTGGTAAATTCCTTAATGCCATCAGATGAATCCCAGAACATATTCCAGTCTGTGCTAGTGAAACAATCCAGTAGCCTAGCATCCACTTCATCAGACCACTTCCATATTGAACGTGTCACTGGTACTTCCTGTTTAGAGTTTTTGCTTGTAAACAGGAATCAGGAGGATACAGTTATGGTCAGATTTACCAAATGGAGGGTGAGGGGGAGCTTTGTATGAGTTTCTGTGTGTGGAGTAAAGTTGATCTTTTTTCACCTTTAGTTGCGCAGGTGACATGCTGGTAGAAATGAGGTAAATCCGATTTCAGTTTCACTGTGTTAAAATCACCGGCCACTAGGATTTTCTTGTTTGCTTATGGCCTTATACAGCTCATTGAATGCAATCTTAATGCCAACATCAGTTTGTGGAGGTAAATAGACAGCTGCTAAATATAGATGATTTGCTGTGACTGTTAGTAAAAATGACGACTACAAACAAGCATGCTCCCAGTTGATGTAAGATTCCACCTAGGCTTAAATCCGCCCTTCTTCCATCATGATCACTTTCCTCATGTGTGTCTGCCTTGCCTCCATTGATTCTTGATCAATGACTGCGATCGTATCATCCCATTGTCATCAGCTCAGACTGATGGTGTAACAATCCCTGTCTCCCCCTCTGTCTGTCTGTGTCTGTCTTTGTCTATCTTTCTGTCTGTCTGTCTGCGTCTGTCTGTCCCCAACAGAAAGCGTACTGTGGCCACTGCAGTGAAAGGATATGGGGGCTGGGGAGGCAGGGCTACAAGTGTATCAACTGCAAACTGCTGGTCCATAAGCGCTGTCACAAACTCGTCCCTCTGACCTGCCAAAGGCATATGGTGAGTACCATAGAAATAGAATCTCATTATAGTCCTGTGGTGAGTACTCTGGACAATCTGTCATGTCAAAGCTTCGGAAGAACTTACTATTTATAAAGCATTCGTAAAGTCTTCATAAGCACTACATAGACACTTCACAAACTGCAGTGCAAAGGTATATGGTGAGCTTATAAAGGCTTTTTGGAGCATTTACAGTCTTCATAAGCACTTCATAGATACTTCATAAACTTAAGTGAACGTCTGAATTAATGAGTTGGGAGGGCGAATGAGTAATATTTATCTGCTTTAGGTTGAAACCAAGTTTTGCATTTGAACAATCCAACCTGTTTATAGTAAAAGATCAAGGTAATCAATGAATTCAGATAACAAAAGTGTGAATTATTCAAAAGTCTGAATTAAACATTGCTATTGATGTTCTAATGTGTATTTGTAACATAGTGAATGCTGTTCTGCCCCGAGCGGGGATCAAACTTGTGTCACGAACCGGCTCAAAGCCCGTAACAAAAGAGAGACAACGTGGAGATAAGGCATAACAAAATATATATTTATTAACACAAGCAACTAAGGAAAATATACAATGGTGTGTGTAATCAGTAATCAGTAGTGTAAGTGAGTGTTTTGCATGCATGAATGTGATAATGCAGGGTGTTGAAAGATGCTGTCGCAAACAACCAAAAACCACCAAGAAACACAACTAAATCCATAAAGGTGTCTGCATGGAGAGAGTCTCCTCCATGAATGGAGAAGTGGTGTATTTATCCTGGGAGACACTGGGCCCAGGTGTTTCCCATGTAGCTGATGACCCTCCCAACTCCGCCCACCAGCATCCTAATAAGGAAATAACAGAGAGAAAATACGGCAGACAAAGTGGGAGGGTCGTCACATTCCCCCCAAGGCCTTTGACTCTGTCAATCACCATATTCTTATCGGCAGACTCAGTAGCCTCGGTTTTTCGGATGACTGCCTTGCCTGGTTCACCAATTACTTTGCAGACAGAGTTCCGTGTGTCAAATCGGAGGGCATGCTGTCCGGTCCTCTGGCAGTCTTTATGGGGGTGCCACAGGGTTCAATTCTCGGGCCGACTCTTTTCTCTGTATATATCAATGATGTTGCTCTTGCTGCGGGCGATTCCCTGATCCACCTCTACGCAGACGACACCATTCTATATACTTTCGGCCCGTCATTGGACATGGTGCTATCTAACCTCCAAACGAGCTTCAATGCCATACAACACTCCTTCCGTGGCCTCCAACTGCTCTTAAACGCTAGTAAAACCAAATGCATGCTTTTCAACCGATCGCTGCCTGCACCCACATGCCCGACTAGCATCACCACCCTGGATGGTTCCGACCTTGAATATGTGGACATCTATAAGTACCTAGGTGTCTGGCTAGACTGCAAACTCTCCTTCCAGACTCATATCAAACATCTCCAATCGAAAATCAAATCAAGAGTCGGCTTTCTATTCCGCAACAAAGCCTCCTTCACTCACGCCGCCAAGCTTACCCTAGTAAAACTGACTATCCTACCGATCCTCGACTTCGGCGATGTCATCTACAAAATGGCTTCCAACACTCTACTCAGCAAACTGGATGCAGTCTATCACAGTGCTATCCGCTTTGTCACTAAAGCACCTTATACCCCCCACCACTGCGACTTGTATGCTCTAGTCGGCTGGCCCTCGCTACATATTCGTCGCCAAACCCACTGGCTCTAGGTCATCTACATACAGGTCCATGCTAGGTAAAGATCCGCCTTATCTCAGTTCACTGGTCACGATGGCAACACCCATCTGTAGCACGCGCTCCAGCAGGTGTATCTCATTGATCATCCCTAAAGCCAACACCTCATTTGGCCGCCTTTCGTTCTAGTACTCTGCTGCCTGTGACTGGAACGAATTGCAAAAATCGCTGAAGTTGGAGACTTTTATCTCCCTCACCAACTTCAAACTTCAGCTATCTGAGCAGCTAACCGATCGCTGCAGCTGTACATTGTCTATTGGTAAATAGCTCACCCATTTTCACCTACCTCATCCCCATACTGTTTTATTTATTTACTTTTTTTATTTACCTGTACATGACCATCTGATCATTTATCACTCCAGTGTTAATCGGCAAAATTGTAATTATTCGCCTAACTCCTCATGCCTTTTGCACACATTGTATATAGACTCCCCCTTTTTTTCTACTGTGTTATTGACTTGTTAATTGTTTACTCCATGTGTAACTCTGTGTTGTCTGTTCACACTGCTATGCTTTATCTTGGCCAGATCGCAGTTGCAAATGAGAACTTGTTCTCAACTAGCCTACCTGGTTAAATAAAGGTGAAATAAAAAAATAAAATAAAATAACAAACCAGCCTCTAAGTTCCAATTTGACACAGCTTCTGCGCCACAAATTGATGAGGGTTTACGTGTTCACACTTTCAATTTGCCCCAGCCAACCTCCTCCCCAGACCTCAGCGACCTTCGCACAGGAAGCAACATTTAAGAGGAAAGAAGAAAACAAGACCAGGAGGGAGCAGACAGGACAGAGAGAACATGACAATACGAAACAATGGTCAGTCGCGTAAACATTTAGGAACAGGCCGCACGAGAGAGCGCATCAGCAATCACGTTTTCAGTCCCCCGAATGTGCCTCACATCTAGATGGAATGATTGTAAAAATAAACACCATCGCATTATCCTCTGGTTTGGACACATCATGGACCTCAAAAAAGTGAGGGGGTTATGGTCGGTGTAGACCACAATGGGTACTACCCCCGACCCGACATACACTTCGAAGTGTTGTAGCGCCCAAATGAGTGCTAGCGCTTCCTTTTCGATAACCGAATAGTTCAACTGATAATTGTTAAACTTTTTGGAAAAGAAACTAACAGGCCTCTCAATCCCAGACACATCTGCTTGCAGCAAAACTGCACCCGCCCCCACATGACTAGCATCCACCTGCAAGGTAAATGACAAATCCACGCGAGGAGCAGCCAGCACCGGAGTTGAGGTCAGCAACCTCTTTGCATCTTCAAAAGCGTGCTGACAACGAGTAGACCAAACGTAAACAGCCTTAGCTTTCAGCATATCTGTCAAGGGAGCGACCACAGTAGAGAAGTTATTACAAAAACTACGGTAATAACCAATCATGCCCAAGAAACGCATCAGCTCCTTTTTAGTAGTTGGTTGTGGAAAAGCATCAATAGCCACCACTTTAGCCCGAAGAGGACGCACTTCACCCTGCCCAACCACTTTTCCAAGGTATGTAACGGTCGCCTGAGCAAACTCACATTTAGCCAGATTGATTGGGAGGCGACCCGCAGCCAGACGTTCAAACAAGGCTTGAATACGGGACAGATGTTCTTCCCAAGTATCTGCATATATCACTACATCGTCCAAATAAACAGCGCACCCGGTCAGACCGGCGACAACCCTGTTCATAAGTCGCTGAAAAGTGGCAGGTGCATTGCGCAGACCGAAACTCATAACCGAATACGAGTACAGACAAAAGGGTATAATAAAGTCAGAGATTTCACGTGCCCTACTCGTCAGTGGCACCTGCCAATAGCCTTTTAACAGGTCAAATTTGCTCACAAACTTAGCTGCACCGACTTGATCAACACAGTCCTCCATCCGAGGAAATGAATCTGGCTTTGTGACACTGTTTACCTTACGGTAGTCCGTACAAAAACGGTTTGTTCCATCCGGTTTACTGACCAAGATACAGGGAGAAGCCCAACTGGAGAAAGAAGGCTCTGCTATCTTACTCTCCAGCATGTACTTGACCTCAGCATCCAGACAATGTAGTTTCTCTGAAGAAACTCTATAGAACCACTGACGAAGAATGGGGTCAGCATCTCCAATGTCAATATCATGTTCTATTAAGTTTGTACGTTTAGGTGTATCAGAAAACAAACCTGGAAATCTCTGAATCAGACCAACCATCTCTTTCCGCCCATCAACAGGTAGGTGAGTGAGAAGACTGTCTAAAATATCCAGTGTTTCTGAATTTTTCAATCTACCCTGCAATATACAATCGTCAGGACCAGGAACATCTTCCTCCTCATGCACAGATCTAGCGCGACAAGAACCCAAGGAAACAACAGTATCAGCCAAAAGAACAGGTTTACCGTCCTCTGTAGAATCCCACTGTTCAGTCTCAGAGGAACGTGCATAATAGGGTTTTAACAGATTTACATGGCACAGCTGGTGTGCTTTCCTCCGTTCTGGAGTGGCAACTAGATCATTTTGCTCAGTGTACTGGCGCACCACTGTATATGGACCTTGAAACTTGGCTTGAAAAGGAGAACCAACAATTGGCAGCAGAGCAAGAACCTGGTCACCTGGACTAAAGTGACGAGGCTCAGTTCGGCGATCAAATATGCCCTTCATCCTCTCCTGTGAAGATGATAACTTCTCTTTAGCCATTTCACCAGCGGCGTACAGCCGTCGCCGGAAATCACACACATACGATAATAGGGACTGAGGAGGCTCGGGAGACTTCCAGTCATCCTGGAGAACAGATAAAAGTCCACGCACCCTATGTCCAAACACAAGGTCATTTGGACTGAAACCTGTGCTCTCCTGTGAAACTTCCCTAGCGGCTAACAGTAACCAAGGCAACCCCTCCTCCCAATCCTTATCCATCTCAGTACAATAAGCTCTCAACAAAGACTTAAGTGTTTGATGGAAACGTTCCAGTGCTCCTTGACTTTGCGCGTGATAGGCGCTAGACAAATTGTGTTTAATATGGAGCTGTTGAAGAACCTGACTAAACAGATTAGAGGTCAAATTAGATCCTTGATCACTCTGAATGACCTTAGGGATTCCAAACAATGAGAGAAACTGAGTCAAAGCTTTTAACAACGATTTAGTCGTGATAGATCGGAGAGGATAGGCAGCAGGAAACCTAGTTGTCACGCCTTGGTCATTGTATTTTGTGTTTTTGTTATATGTTTGGGTAGGCCAGGGTGTGACATGGGTTTATATGTTGTTTTTCGTATTGGGGTTTGTAGTATTTGGGATCGCGGCTAATTAGGGGTGTTGTATAGGCTTGGCTGCCTGAGGCGATTCTCAATTGGAGTCAGGTGCTTCGCGTTGTCTCTGATTGGGAACCGTATTTAGGTAGCCTGACTTTCGCTTTGTATTTTGTGGGTGTTTGTTCCTATCTCTGTGTAGTAGTCACCAGATAGGCTGTAATTAGTTTCACGTTCCGTTCTGTTGTTTTTGTATTTCAGTTATTTCATGTACCGCTATTCTGTTCATTAAAGTCATGAGTAACCTACACGCTGCATTTCGGTCCGACTTTCTTCATTCAACAGACGAACGCCGTTACACTAGTGGTCTGACACATCACAGTGAACAGATAACTGCTACCCTTTTTAGAACGAGGCAGAGGACCCACACAGTCAATAATCAGATACTCAAAAGGTTGGCTGAGTACAGGAATAGGAAACAATGGTACTGGTTTAATCGCTTGATTAGGCTTACCATTTAATTGACAGGTGTGACAAGTTTTGATAAAATCAGAAACATCCCTCTTTAATCTAGGCCAAAAGAAATGTCTTAATATGCGATTGTAGGTTTTCCTCACCCCCATATGTCAAGCAACGTCACTGTGAGAAGTTTCCAACACCAACTCACGAAGCTTAACTGGTACAACAACCTGACTAATTGCCTCCCCCAGAAAACAACTATCATGAGACACCCACTTTCTCATCAGGACATCCTCTTGGAGGAAATAGCCATGGGCGACATCTCCCAACTGTTCTACAGGCACAATTTGATCACGCAACTCTTCCAACGTGGGGTCATCTCGTTGCGCATTGATTAGATCTGAGCGGGTTACAGATAACGGGATAACAGGGAAAACAGTAACATACTTTGTATTATTATCATTAGTCGGCACAGTGACCAGTTCGCCACGGCTCATAGAACGTGTCACTGCACACGCAGAGAACACCTCTGGGAAACTCTGTACACTCTCATCAGGAATCCCAACAAATGACGGCTTAGTGGAAACCACTAGAGATGGAAACACGACTGGCCATACACGCCCACCAGCCAAGTTATTCCCTAGGATAACGTCGATACCCTCAATAGGCAACGAAGGACGCACTCCCACAATCCAACATCAGTTTATGCAATGGAACTGACAGAGTGTTCAAACCTATTCCCCTAATTAGAACACTAATCCCCGAATCAGTCTCAGCAGAAAAGGGTAACACAGACTCCAACACAAATGATTCAGAGGCACCTGTGTCTCTCAGGATCTTCACTGGCACTAGGTCTTTACTTCCTATCATAGACACAAAACCTTCCGTAATGAAAGGTAAATAGTCTGGATCAATATGGACTTTCACATTCTCCTGGGCCTGAGGAAATGAGTCATGAATGAACTGATGTGGAACAAGCGCAGCTAACGCGGTAGGCTTAGATTTAGCATAAGCACCCTTTGACCTGAGAAGTGGACATTCGTGTTTCCAATGACCTGAACCTTGACAGTAGTGACACTCCTGCCCAAAGTCAGCTTTACCATGGGAGTCAGGCTCAACCCTACTCAACCCACACTTGCAATCTTCTGCACAACACATACTGTATATAACTCAAAGCCAACTACCTTAGCCAACAGAGCAAGATACTGCTCTGTCATTTCATGAGAAATAGTTGGCAATGTACTCCAGCCAACATGCTATGGGCAAGTTTCAAATCCACTGCAAATAGATATAATCTGCATCTCAAATGCCACCCCATTCCCTATTTAGTGCACTCATTTTGACCAGGGCCCATAGGGAATTGTGTGCCATTTGGGACACATCCACACTGTAGTGTATACCGTATACTGAAACATCACGAGGTTGATCTCTAGTGACAGACTGCTAACATACAGAAAGAAGCATTACGATTAGAGCTAGCCTCTACCAGATTTTCACCTCACCTTCGGTATGAAAGCCTGTTGACGTTCTTGTCAGAGACAAGCTAAAAGAAGGTGGAGGGTTCTGTGTCTGCACCACATACTCTTGTGATTGGTGTCCCCCAGGGCTCGGTTCTAGGCCCTCTTCTCTCAATACACCAAGTCACTCGGCTCCGTCATATTCTCACATGGTCTCTCCTATCATTGCTATTCGGATGACACTCAATTACTTTTCTCCTTCCCCGCTTCTAACACCCAGGTGGCGACACACATCTCTGCATGCCTGGCAGATATCTCAGCTTGGATGTCGGCCCACCACCTCAAGCTCAACCTCGACCGGGTGGCGGTGCTCTTCCTCCCGTGGAAGGCCTGCCTGCCTGCTCAAAGACCTCTCCATCACGGTTGACAACTCTACAGTGTCCCCATCCCAGAGTGCAAAGAACCTTGACGTAACCCTGGACTACACCCTGTCGTTTTCTGCGAACATCAAAGCAGTGACTCGCTCCTGCAGGTTCATGCTTATAACATCTGGACAACTGCAACTCGCTGTTGGCTGGGCTCCCCAATTGTGCCATCAAACCCCTGCAACTTATCCAGAACTCAACCTTCCCAAGTTCTTCCATGTCAGCCCACTTCTCCACACACTCCACGAAGCTCGCATCCACTACAATACCATTGCACTTGCCTACGAGCAAGAGGAACTACCACCCCGCCCATCTTAAGAGCATTGCACTAACTGTAAATCGCTCTGGGTGAGAGCGTCTGCTAAATGACTAATATGTAAATGTGAAAATGGGTATCCAAGCCATTTTCTCCTCCCAACAATTGGAATAGGCACATTCAAACAGAGGCGGATAATCGAAACCGAAAGCCAATACATTTCACTGGTGCCCACATGGGGAAGTGTCATTTCAGCCAAATTATATCAAAATAAAAACTATTTCCTAATTATACATTTTCAAAATAGCGTTTCCTAGCAATGCTAACACTGTAAATGAGCTTATTCTGCAGTTCTGAAGACGTATGGAAGGGGTGGTTGTTTTAGAAACATCTACATCTACTGACAGCCAATCAGAACAATGTGAGCGAGGCCAGGAATCCAAGGCTGGACTACAATAAACCTGGTGCCGAAAACCCAGGTCAATAGTCAGGATGTACTAATAGGCTGCAATCGGACAATGCTCTATCAACAAACACTTTGATCCCCTTTGAAAAGCCAATGCCTCCATGGTTAGAACCGCATACAATTATTAATTTAAGTGCATTGTTGCGAGAAACATCCAGACTTCTCAACTTCTGTGTTCTTTAATATGTTGAAAAGATACCTCCATGTGCCTAAGATGTCTATCAACTTGAAAACCTCTAAAAACTGAAGCCTCTTCTTCCCAGTGTCTCCAAGGACCTAGTCAGGATGCTCTGTAAGCAGCCTCAAACCACATGCAGCTATTTGCCTGTCTTCTCTTGGCAGGATCCAGTCATGCCATCACAGGAGCCCCCTTTAGATGAGAAGAATGAAGAGGTGGACCTCCCCCCTGAACACACAGAGGATACAGATGGAAGTCAGTTCCTATAAAATATTGTTTCTTTCAATATAGACAATATATGAGAAGTAGAAGTAGACCTTGTGGCCTTAGTCTTGGTATCAATGCACTGGGTCTGGGCCTGTATTCAAAAAGTGTCTCAGAGTAGGAGTGCTAATCTGTCTTTATTCATTCTGAAAATGTCAAACTGATCCTAGAGCAGTGCTCCTACCCTGAAAACACATTGTGAATACTAATTACAAAGGCTTTAAAGACACAATTAAATCAAAACCAATAACTAGATTTCCAGGTTTATTAAAAAACAAAATGAAGAAGACTCCTCCCACACAGCGAGATAAGAGCATGTTTGAATCAGCATGCCATTGTTGTTTACAGACTGGTCCCAAAAGCTTCGTTTCTATGCACTATTCTGCACAGTGCAATTTTACAAATACAGTGAGGGAAAAAAGTATTTGATCCACTGCTGATTTTGTACGTTTGCCCACTGACAAAGAAATGATCAGTCTATAATTTTAATGGTAGATTTATTTGAACAGTGAGAGACAGAATAACAACAAAAAAATCCAGAAAGAGTCATGTTAAAAATGTTATAAATTGATTTGCATTTTAATGAGGGAAATAAGTATTTGACCCCTCTGCAAAGCATGACTTGGTACTTGGTGGCAAAACCCTTGTTGGCAATCACAGAGGTCAGACGTTTCTTGTAGTTGGCCACCAGGTTCGCACACATTTCAGGAGGGATTTTGTCCTACTCCTCTTTGCAGATCTTCTCCAAATCATTAAGGTTTCGAGGCTGATGTTTGGCAACTCGAACCTTCAGCTCCCTCCACAGATTTTCTATGGGATTAAGGTCTGGAGACTGGCTAGGCCACTCCAGGACCTTAATGTGCTTCTTCTTGAGCCACTCCTTTGTTGCATTGGCCGTGTATTTTGGGTCATTGTCATGCTGGAAGACCCATCCACAACCCATTTTCAATGCCCTGGATGAGGGAAGGAGGTTCTCACCCAAGATTTGACGGTACATATCCCCATCCATCGTCCCTTTGATGCGGTGAAGTTGTCCTGTCCCCTTAGCAGAAAAACACCCCCAAAGCATAATGTTTCCACCTCCTTGTTTGACGGTGAGGATGGTGTTCTTGGGGTCATAGGCAACATTCCTCCTCCTACAAACACGGCGAGTTGAGTTGATGCCAAAGAGCTCCATTTTGGTCTCATCTGACCACAACACTTTCACCCAGTTGTCCCCTGAATCATTCAGATGTTCATTGGAAAACTTCAGACTGGCATGTATATTTGCTTTCTTGAGCAGGGGGACCTTGCAGGCGCTGCAGGATTTCAGTCCTTCACGGTGTAGTTTGTTACCAATCGTTTTCTTGGTGACTATGGTCCCAGCTGCCTTGAGATCATTGACAAGATCCTCCCGTGTAGTTCTGGGCTGATTCCTCACCGTTCTCATGATCATTGCAACTCCACGAGGTGAGATCTTGCATGGAGCCCCAGGCCGAAGGAGATTGACAGTTCTTTTGTGTTTCTTCCATTTGCGAATAGTCACACCAACTGTTGTCACCTTCTCACCAAGCTGCTTGGCGATGGTCTTGTAGCCCATTCCAGCCTTGGGTAGGTCTACAATCTTGTCCCTGACATCCCTGGAGAGCTCTTTGGTAATGGTCATGGTGGAGAGTTTGGAATCTGATTGATTGCTTCTGTGAACAGGTGTCTTTTATACAGGTAACAAATTAGGAGCTCCTAATCTCAGCTTGTTACCTGTATAAAAGACACCTGGGAGCCAGAAATCTTTCTGATTGAGAGGGGGTCAAATATTTATTTCCCTCATTGAAATGCAATTTATCAAACAAAAATAAAACATTTTTGACATGGATTTTCTGGATTTTGTTGTTGTTATTCTGTCTCTCACTGTTGAAATAAACCTACCATTAAAATTATAGACTGATAATTTCTTTGTCAGTGGCAAACATACAAAATCAGCAGGGCATCAAATACTTTTTTCCATCACTGTAAGAATTGAAGTCGGCCATTGTCTATCAAGGTGTGTGTTTTTTCTGCCAGAAGTAGCAATTTGAACAAGATGCACTGCTGTGCACAGGGCCTTCACCTCTTTGTGCACTGGTTCTGTTCAGTACAGTATAGTTCAGTACAGTACAGTATAGTATAGTTCAGTATAGTTCAGTACAGTCAAGTATAGCATAGTTCAGTACAGCATAGTATAGTCCAGTATAGTCCAGTATAGTATAGTATAGTTCAGTATAGTCCAGTATAGTATGGTCCAGTATAGTATAGTCCAGTATAGTCCAGTATAGTAAAGTCCAGTATAGTCCAGTATAGTATAGTTCGGTATAGTATAGTATAGTACATTACAGTCCAGTCCAGTCCAGTATAGTATAGTTCAGTACAGTATAGTTCAGTCCACTATAGCCCAGTACAGCATAGTCCAGTATAGCATAGTTTAGTCCAGTATCGTATAGTTCACTACAGTATAGTTCAGTACAGTCCAGTATAGTATAGTACAGTGCAGTACAGTATAGTGTAGTTCAGTACAGTTCAGTATAGTATAGTTCAGTACAGTCCAGTATAGTGTAGTACAGTTTAGTTCAGTATAGTATAGTTCAGTACAGTCCAGTATAGTATAGTTCAGTACAGTCCAGTATAGTGTAGTTCAGTACAGTCCAGTATAGTGTAGTTCAGTACAGTACAGTTCAGTATAGTATAGTTCAGTACAGTCCAGTTTACTATAGTTCAGTCCAGTATAGTTCAGGACAGTCCAGTATAGTAGTAGTATAGTTCAGTACAGTATCGTATAGTTTAGTATAGTTCAGTACAGCAACGTTCAGTACAGTCCAGTGTAGTTCAGTATAGTCCAGTCCAGTAAAGTCCAGTATAGTATAGTATAGTGCAGTCCAGTATAGTTCAGTCCAGTAGTGTATAGTCCAATACAGCATAGGCAAGTATATTCCAGTCCAGTATAGTATAGTCCAGTTTAGTATAGTGCAGTCCAGTATAGTTCAGTCCAGTATAGTCCAGTACAGTACAGTTTAGTCCAGTATAGTACAGTATAGTATAGTCCAGTCCAGTATAGTCAAGCATAGTATAGTCCAGTACAGTTTATTAACAGTACAGTATAGTCCAGTCCAGTATAATCCAGAACAGGAAATTACAGTATAGTACAGTCCAGTATAGTCCAGTCCAGTATAGTATAGTATAGTCCAGTCCAGTATAGTATAGTGCAGTCCAGTACAGTATAGTCCAGTATACATTTACATTACATTTTACATTTAAGTCATTTAGCAGACGCTCTTATCCAGAGCGACTTACAAATTGGTGCATTCACCTTATGACATCCAGTGGGACAGTCACTTAACAATAGTGCATCTAAAACTTAGGGGGGGTGGGGTGAGAGGGATTACTTATCCTATCCTAGGTATTCCTTAAAGAGGTGGGGTTTCAGGTGTCTCCGGAAGGTGGTGATTGGCGTCGTGAGGGAGTTTGTTCCACCATTGGGGGGCCAGGGCAGCGAACAGTTTTGACTGGGCTGAGCGGGAGCAGTATAGTATAGTATAGTGCAGTCCAGTATAGTTCAGTCCAGTATAGTCCAGTACAGTACAGTTTAGTCCAGTATAGTACAGTATAGTATAGTCCAGTCCAGTATAGTCAAGCATAGTATAGTCCAGTCCAGTATAGTCCATTCCAGTATAGTCCAGTACAGTATAGTATAGTCCAGTACAGTATATTACAGTATAGTCCAGCACAGTATATTAACAGTACACATATAGTATGGTTCAGTACAGTGTCATCCAGTACAGTAAATGACAGTATAGTCCAGCACAGTATATTAACAGTACAGTATAGTAGAGTCCAGTTCAGTATATTAACAGTCCAGTACAGTATATTACAGTCCAGTATAATCCAGTACAGTAAATTACAGTATAGTCCAGCACAGTACAATCCAGTCCAGTATATTACAGTATAGTCCAACACAGTATATTAACAGTAAATTACAGTATAGACCAGTACAGTAAATTACAGTACAGTATAGTCCAGCACAGTATATCAACAGTACAGTATATTATAGTCCAGTACAGTATAATCCAGTACAGTAAATTACAGTATAGTCCAGCACAGTATATTAACAGTAAATGACAGTATAGACCAGTACAGTAAATTACAGTACAGTATAGTTCAGTACAGTATATAAACAGTACAGTATAGTTCAGTACAGTACATTAACAGTACAGTATAGTTCAGTACAGTATATTAACAGTACAGTATATTATAGTCCAGTACAGTATATTAACAGTACAGTATATTATAGTCCAGCACAGTATATTAACAGTATAGTATAGACCAGTACAGTAAATTACAGTATAGTCCAGTACAGTATAGTCCAGTACAGTATAGTATAGTCCATCACAGTATATTGACAGTATAGTATAGTCCAGCACAGTATATTAACAGCATAGTATAGTCCATCACAGTATATTAACAGTATAGTATAGTCCAGTACAGTATAGTATAGTCCATCACAGTATATTGACAGTATAGTATAGTCCAGCACAGTATATTAACAGCATAGTACAGTCCAGTACAGTATAGTATAGTCCAGCACAGTATATTAACAGCATAGTATAGTCCAGCACAGTATATTAACAGCATAGTATAGTCCAGCACATTATATTAACAGTATAGTATAGTCCAGTACAGTAAATTACAGTATAGTATAGTCCAGTACAGTAAATTACAGTATAGTATAGTCCAGTACAGTATATTAACAGTATAGTACAGTCCAGTCCAGTATATTAACAGTATAGTATAGTCCATCACAGTATATTAGCAGTATAGTATAGTCCAGTACAGTATATTAACAGTATAGTATAGTCCATCACAGTATATTAACAGTATAGTATAGTCCAGTACAGTATATTATAGTCCAGAACAGTATATTAACAGTATAGTATAGTCCAGTACAGTAAATTACAGTATAGTATAGTCCAGTACAGTATATTAACAGTATAGTATAGTCCAGTACAGTAAATTACAGTATAGTATAGTCCAGTACAGTATATTAACAGTATAGTATAGTATAGTATAGTATAGTCCAGCACAGTATATTAACAGTATAGTGTAGTCCAGTACAGTATGTTAACAGTACAGTATAGTATATTAACAGTCCAGTATAGTATAGTCCAGTACAATATATTAACAGTACAGTATACTATAGTTCAGTACAGTATCGTTTAGTCCAGTACAGTATATTAACAGTATAGTATAGTCCAGCACAGTATATTAACAGCACAGTGTAGTCCAGTACAGTTTGTAAGTCGCTCTGGATAAGAGCGTCTGCTAAATGACTTAAATGTAAATGTAAATGTATGTTAACAGTACAATATAGTATATTAACAGTCCAGTATAGTATAGTCCAGTACAATATATTAACAGTACAGTATACTATAATTCAGTACAGTATTGTTTAGTCCAGTACAGTATATTAACAGTACAGTATAGTCCAGTCCAGTATAGTATAGTCCAGTCCAGTATAGTATAGTCCAGTACAGTACAGTCCAGTATAGTATAGTCCAGTATAGTATAGTCCAGTATAGTATATTAACAGTCCAGTATAGTCCAGTACAGTATAGGTAAGTAAATTACAGTATAGTACAGTATAGTATAGTCCAGTCCAGTATAGTATATTAACAGTCCATTACAGTATAGTCCAGTATAGTATAGTTCAGTATAGTATAGTTAAGTACAGTCCAGTACAGTCCAGTCCAGTATAGTATAGTTCAGTATAGTATAGTTCAGTATAGTCCAGTACAGTCCAGTCCAGTATAGTATAGCCCAGTACAGTACAGTCCAGTACAGTATAGTATAGTATAGTACAGTCCAGTATAGTATGGTCCAGTACAGTATAGTATAGTCCAGTACAGTCCAGTATAGTATGGTCCAGTACAGTATAGTATAGTATAGTCCAGTCCAGTCCAGTATAGTATGGTCCAGTACAGTCCAGTATAGTATGGTCCAGTACATTATAGTATAGTATAGTCCAGTCCAGTACAGTATAGTATAGTCCAGTACAGTCCAGTCCAGTATAGTCCAGTACAGTATAGTCCAGTATGGTAAATTGCAGTATAGTCCAGTATAGTATAGTTCAGTATAGTCCAGTACTGTACAGTCCAGTATAGTATAGTCCAGTATAGTCCAGTATAGTATAGTCCAGTATAGTATATTAACAGTCCAGTATAATATAGTCCGGTACAGTGTATTAACAGTCCAGTATAGGCCAGTATAGTATAGTCCAGTATAGTATAGTTCGTTATAGTAAATTACAGTATAGTCCAGTATAGGCCAGTATAGTATAGTATAGTACAGTATAGTCCGGTATAGTATTGTCCAGTATAGTCTAGTCCAGTATAGTATAGTTCAGTACAGTATAGTCCAGTATAGTAAATTCCAGTATAGTCCAGTATAGTATAGTCCAGTATAGTATATTAACAGATCAGTATAGTCCAGTATAATATAGTCCGGTATAGTATAGTCCAGTATAGTAAATTACAGTATAGTCCAGTATAGTAAATTACAGTACAGTACAGTCCAGTACAGTATAGTTCAGTATTGTCCAGTACAGTACAGTCCAGTATAGTATAGTCCAGTATAGTCCAATATAGTATAGTCCAGTATAGTATATTAACAGTCCAGTATAATATAGTCCGGTACAGTGTATTAACAGTCCAGTATAGGCCAGTATAGTATAGTCCAGTATAGTATAGTTCGTTATAGTAAATTACAGTATAGTCCAGTATAGGCCAGTATAGTATAGTATAGTACAGTATAGTCCGGTATAGTATTGTCCAGTATAGTATAGTCCAGTATAGTATAGTCCAGTACAGTATAGTCCGGTATAGTATTGTCCAGTATAGTATAGTCCAGTATAGTATAGTCCAGTACAGTATAGTCCAGTATAGTAAATTACAGTATAGTCCAGTATAGTCCAGTATAGTATAGTCCAGTATAGTATATTAACAGTCCAGTATAGTCCATTTACATTACATTTAAATCATTTAGCAGACGCTCTTATCCAGAGCGACTTACAGTCCGGTATAGTATAGTCCAGTATAGTAAATTACAGTATAGTCCAGTATAGTAAATTACAGTACAGTACAGTCCAGTACAGTATAGTTCAGTATTGTCCAGTACAGTACAGTCCAGTATAGTATAGTCCAGTATAGTCCAGTATAGTATAGTCCAGTATAGTATATTAACAGTCCAGTATAATATAGTCCGGTACAGTGTATTAACAGTCCAGTATAGTCCAGTATAGTATAGTCCAGTATAGTATAGTTCGTTATAGTAAATTAAAGTATAGTCCAGTATAGGCCAGTATAGTACAGTATTTTACAGTATAGTCCAGTATAGTATTGTCCAGTATAGTATAGTCCAGTATAGTATAGTCCAGTACAGTATAGTCCAGTATAGTAAATTACAGTATAGTCCAGTATAGTATAGTCCAGTATAGTATATTAACAGTCCAGTATAGTCCAGTATAGTATAGTCCAGTATAGTATATTAACAGTCCAGTATAATATAGTCCGGTACAGTGTATTAACAGTCCAGTATAGGCCAGTATAGTATAGTCCAGTATAGTATAGTTCGTTATAGTAAATTACAGTATAGTCCAGTATAGGCCAGTATAGTATAGTATAGTACAGTATAGTCCAGTATAGTATTGTCCAGTATAGTATAGTCCAGTATAGTATAGTCCAGTACAGTATAGTCCAGTATAGTAAATTACAGTATAGTCCAGTATAGTCCAGTATAGTATAGTCCAGTATAGTATATTAACAGTCCAGTATAGTCCAGTATAATATAGTCCGGTATAGTATAGTCCAGTATAGTAAATTACAGTATAGTCCAGTATAGTAAATTACAGTACAGTACAGTCCAGTACGGTATAGTTCAGTATTGTCCAGTACAGTACAGTCCAGTACAGTGTAGTTCAGTATTGTCCAGTACAGTACAGTCCAGTATAGTATAGTTTGTTATAGAAAATTACAGTATAGTCCAGTATAGTAAATTACAGTATAGTCCAGTATAGTAAATTACAGTATAGTCCAGTATAGTAAATTACAGTACAGTCCAGTACAGTATAGTTCAGTAGTGTCCAGTACAGTACAGTCCAGTACAGTGTAGTTCAGTATTGTCCAGTACAGTACAGTCCAGTACAGTGTAGTCCAGTTCAGTAAATAACAGTATAGTCCAGTATAGTATAGTCCAGTACCGTACAGTATATTATCAGTACAGTATAGTCCAGGATAGTAGCAGTACTCACCAGTGGGCTGACCTACTTGGGCAGAGGCAGGAAGAAGCTGCAACTCACTCTGAAGAGAATGTTGCCCTCTGCTGGCCACAAAGGTAAACTACATGTCACACAATGCTCCCTTGATTATTGGAGAATCTTTGGATTCCCTTGATTCCTCGTGCCCTCTCTCTGATCTTCTCATCCAATGGGTTTTTAGAAGGAGGCGAGGAGAAAGGACACAAGGAATCAAGGCAATGCATTTAAGATTCTCACATGGACTCTTTCTCAATTAATATTTCCTCAAATCCTCTCTGCTTGTCTCCTTCTCAAAATTATTTTCTACCTTTTCCTTTCAATACGGTTGAGGCGAGAAGATAGGATGCAAGGAATCACGAAAATATTCATTGAGATGGAGCCATGGATTCTTGAGGAGAATCCTATTTGGTCCTCTGTAGCTCACTTGGTAAAGCATGGTCCTCTGTAGCTCAGTTGGAAGAGTTTGGCAGTTGCAACTCAAGAATAGTGGTTTGATTCCCAGGACCACCCATAAGTAAAATGTATGCATTCATGACTATAAGTGCCTTTGGATAAAAGTGTCTGCTATATATCATATTATACTGTATATTATAAAAATGGAGATGGCTATAGACTAAATATCTGTTAGGTTTTTAATGCCCAGTCTTCACTGGGGAGAACTTTCCATCACAACTCAGGTAACAAGTTGTTTCTCTCTTCAGTAACTTTCCTACCACACAGTCGCAAAGTGGACAAAGTGGAAGAGGACTCGAAGGTGAGTTCATTTAGACACACAAATAAGTAAATAAGTCAGTCATGCTTTCGTTTATGATAAGGATTGTTCTGGTATTCTAGAATGTAAAACATTCTATTCTGTTTCTAGAACACAGAACAGCCCATACTACACTGAACAAAAATATAAACGCAACATGTAAAGTGTTGGTCCCAAGTTTCATAAGCTGAAATAGAAGATCCCAGCAATGTTCCATACGCACAAACATATTATTTCTCTCAACTTTGGGCACAAATGAGTTTACATCCCAGTTAATAAGCATTTCTCCTTTGCCAAGATATTCCATTCACCTGACTGGTGTGGCATATTAAGAAGCTGATGAATCAGCATGATCATTACACAGGTGCACCTTATGCTGGGGACAATGAAAGGCCTCTCTAAATTGTGCACAGATGTCGCAAGTTTTTAGGGGGCGTGCCATTGGCATGCTAACTGCAGGAATGTCCACTAGAGTTGTTGCCAGAGAATTGAATGTTAATTTCTCTACCATAAGCCACCTCCAACGTCATTTTAGAGAATTTGGCATTACGTCAAACCGGCCTTACAACTGTAGACCACGTGTAACCACGCCAGCCCAGGACCTCCACATCTGGCTTCTTCACCTGCAGGATCGTCTGAGTCCAACCCCTGGACAGTTGATGAAACAGGAATATTTCTGTCTGTAATAAAGCCCTTTTGTGGAGAAAAACAAATTATGATTGGCTGGGCCTGGCTCCCCAGTGGGTGGGCCTGGCTCCCCAGTGGCTGGGCCTGGCTCCCAGTGGGTGGGCCTGGCTCCCCAGTGGGTGGGCCTAGCTCCCCAGTGGGTGGGCCTGGCTCCCCAGTGGGTGGGCCTGGCTCCCCAGTGGGTGGGCCTGGCTCCCCAGTGGGTGGGCCTGGCTCCCCAGTGAGTGGGCCTGGCCCCCCAGTGGCTGGGCCTGGCTCCCCAGTGGCTGGGCCTGTCTCCCCAGTGGGTGGGCCTGGCTCCCCAGTGGCTGGGCCTGTCTCCCCAGTGGGTGGGCCTGGCTCCCTGTGAGTGGGCCTGGTTCCCCAGTGAGTGGGCCTGGCTCCCCAGTGGGTGGGCCTGGCTCCCCAGTGGCTGGGCCTGGCTCCCCAGTGGCTGGGCCTGGCTCCCCAGTGGGTGGGCCTGGCTCCCCAGTGGCTGGGCCTGGCTCCCCAGTGGCTGGGCCTGGCTCCCCAGTGGGTGGGCCTGGCTCCCCAGTGGCTGGGCCTGGCTCCCAGTGGGTGGGCCTGGCTCCCCAGTGGGTGGGCCTAGCTCCCCAGTGGGTGGGCCTGGCTCCCCAGTGGGTGGGCCTGGCTCCCCAGTGGGTGGGCCTGGCTCCCCAGTGGGTGGGCCTGGCTCCCCAGTGAGCGGGCCTGGTTCCCCAGTGAGTGGGCCTGGCTCCCCAGTGGGTGGGCCTGGCTCCCCAGTGGCTGGGCCTGGCTCCCCAGTGGCTGGGCCTGTCTCCCCAGTGGGTGGGCCTGGCTCCCCAGTGGCTGGGCCTGTCTCCCCAGTGGGTGGGCCTGGCTCCCTCCCAGTGGGTGGGCCTGGTTCCCCAGTGGGTGGGCCTGGCTCCCCCAGTGGGTGGGCCTGGCTCCCCAGTGGCTGGGCCTGTCTCCCCAGTGGGGGCCTGGGCCTGGCTCCCCAGTGGCTGGGCCTGGTTCCCCAGTGGGTGGGCCTGGCTCCCCAGTGGGTGGGCCTGGCTCCCCAGTGGGTGGGCCTGGCTCCCCCTGGTTCCCCAGTGGGTGGGCCTGGCTCCCCAGTGAGCGGGCCTGGTTCCCCAGTGGGTGGGCCTGGCTCCCCAGTGGGTGGGCCTGGCTCCCCAGTGGGTGGGCCTGGCTCCCCAGTGGGTGGGCCTGGCTCCCCAGTGGGTGGGCCTGGCTCCCCAGTGAGTAGGCCTGGCTCCCCAGTGAGTGGGCCTGGCTCCCCAGTGGGTGGGCCTGGCTCCCAAGTGGGTGGGCTTGTGCCCTCCCTGGCCCATCCATGGCCGCACCCCTGCCCAGTCTTGTGAAATCAATAGATGAGGGCCTAATGAATTCGACTGATTTCCTTACATGAACTGTAACTCCGTAAAATTGTTGAATTTGTTGCGTGTTCCGTTTATATTTTTGTTCAGTATATTTTACCACACAAAAATGTCACACAGGTTCTTGTATGTTAGTATCATATATACTTGTCCATGATTCCAGCTCTGTCTATAACCATAAGGTTTGAATAAACAACAGGGCCATTCAACAGTGTGCTGGTATCTGGGTCTTTTCTAACATGTATTTCCCATCCAAACCGCCCCTTCAGGACATCAAAGAGGTGGTGGGCAGGATCGGCGGTATCAAGATCTCCCAGGAGATGGCGCTGGGCCTGGGGGACTTTGACCTGATCCGGGTGATCGGCCGCGGCAGCTACGCCAAGGTGCTGCTGGTGCGACTCAAGAAGAATGAACAGATTTACGCCATGAAGGTGGTCAAGAAGGAACTGGTGCACGACGACGAGGTGAGAGGCAGGAGAGGGCGGGAGGGAGGGAGGGAGCAGGAGGATAGAGATGAAAAGAGGAGGAGTAGAGTAGAGTAGAGGGAGGGAGGGAGGGAGGGAGGGAGGGAGGGAGGGAGGGAGGGGAGGACAGAGATGAAAAGAGGAGGAGTAGAGTAGAGGGAGGGAGGGAGGGAGGGAGGACAGAGATGAAAAGAGGAGGAGTAGAGTAGAGGGAGGGAGGGAGGGAGGGAGGGAGGGAGGGAGGGAGGGAGGACAGAGATGAAGAGAGGAGGAGTAGAGTAGAGGGAGGGAGGGAGGGAGGGAGGGAGGGAGGGAGGGAGGGAGGAGGGAGGGAGGGAGGGAGGGGAGGACAGAGATGAAGAGAGGAGGAGTAGAGTAGAGGGAGGGAGGGAGGGAGGGAGGGAGGGAGGGAGGGAGGGGAGGACAGAGATGAAAAGGAGGAGTAGAGTAGAGGGAGGGAGGGAGGGAGGGAGGGAGGGAGGGAGGGAGGAGGGAGAGATGAAGAGAGGAGGAGTAGAGTAGAGGGAGGGAGGGAGGGAGGGAGGGAGGGAGGGAGGGGGAGGGAGGGAGGGAGGAGGACAGAGATGAAAAGAGGAGGAGTAGAGTAGAGGGAGGGAGGGAGGGAGGGAGGGAGGGAGAGGACAGAGATGAAGAGAGGAGGAGTAGAGTAGAGGGAGGGAGGGAGGGAGGGAGGGAGGGAGGGAGGGAGGGAGGGAGGGAGGGAGGACAGAGATGAAGAGAGGGGAGTAGGAGTAGGGAGGGAGGGAGGGAGGGAGGGAGGGGAGGACAGAGATGAAGAGGGAGGGAGGGGGAGGGGGAGGGGAGGACAGAGATGAAAAGAGGAGGAGTAGAGTAGAGGGAGGGAGGGAGGGAGGACAGAGATGAAAAGAGGAGGAGTAGAGTAGAGGGAGGGAGGGAGGGGAGGACAGAGATGAAAAGAGGAGGAGTAGAGTAGAGGGAGGGAGGGAGGGGAGGACAGAGATGAAAAGAGGAGGAGTAGAGTAGAGGGAGGGAGGGAGGGAGGGAGGGGAGGACAGAGATGAAAAGAGGAGGAGTAGAGTAGAGGGAGGGAGGGAGGGGAGGACAGAGATGAAAAGAGGAGGAGTAGAGTAGAGGGAGGGAGGGAGGGAGGGGAGGACAGAGATGAAAAGAGGAGGAGTAGAGTAGAGGGAGGGAGGGAGGGGAGGACAGAGATGAAAAGAGGAGGAGTAGAGTAGAGGGAGGGAGGGAGGGGAGGACAGAGATGAAAAGAGGAGGAGTAGAGTAGAGGGAGGGAGGGAGGGAGGGAGGGAGGACAGAGATGAAAAGAGGAGGAGTAGAGTAGAGGGAGGGAGGGAGGGGAGGACAGAGATGAAAAGAGGAGGAGTAGAGTAGAGGGAGGGGGAGGGAGGGGAGGACAGAGATGAAAAGAGGAGGAGTAGAGTAGAGGGAGGGAGGGAGGGGAGGACAGAGATGAAAAGAGGAGGAGTAGAGTAGAGGGAGGGAGGGAGGGAGGGAGGACAGAGATGAAAAGAGGAGGAGTAGAGTAGAGGGAGGGAGGAGGGAGGGAGGGAGGGGAGGACAGAGATGAAGAGAGGAGGAGTAGAGTAGAGGGAGGGAGGGAGGGAGGGAGGGAGGGAGGGAGGACAGAGATGAAAAGAGGAGGAGTAGAGTAGAGGGAGGGAGGGAGGGAGGGAGGGAGGGGGGGAGGGAGGGAGGGAGGGAGGGAGGACAGAGATGAAGAGAGGAGGAGTAGAGTAGAGGGAGGGAGGGAGGGAGGGAGGACAGAGATGAAAAGAGGAGGAGTAGAGGGAGGGAGGGAGGGAGGGAGGGAGGGAGGGAGGAGGACAGAGATGAAAAGAGGAGGAGTAGAGTAGAGTAGAGGGAGGGAGGGAGGGAGGGAGGGAGGGGAGGGGAGGACAGAGATGAAGAGAGGAGGAGTAGAGTAGAGGGAGGGAGGGAGGGAGGGAGGGAGGGGAGGACAGAGATGAAGAGAGGAGGAGTAGAGTAGAGGGAGGGAGGGAGGGAGGGAGGGAGGGAGGGGAGGACAGAGATGAAGAGAGGAGGAGTAGAGTAGAGGGAGGGAGGGAGGGAGGGGGGAGGACAGAGATGAAAAGAGGAGGAGTAGAGTAGAGGGAGGGAGGGAGGGGAGGACAGAGATGAAAAGAGGAGGAGTAGAGTAGAGGGAGGGAGGGAGGGGAGGACAGAGATGAAAAGAGGAGGAGTAGAGTAGAGGGAGGGGGAGGGGAGGACAGAGATGAAAAGAGGAGGAGTAGAGTAGAGGGAGGGAGGGAGGGGAGGACAGAGATGAAAAGAGGAGGAGTAGAGTAGAGGGAGGGAGGGAGGGGAGGACAGAGATGAAAAGAGGAGGAGTAGAGTAGAGGGAGGGAGGGAGGGAGGGAGGGAGGGAGGGAGGGAGGGAGGGAGGGAGGGGAGGACAGAGATGAAGAGAGGAGGAGTAGAGTAGAGGGAGGGAGGGAGGGAGGGAGGGAGGGAGGGGGGAGGACAGAGATGAAAAGAGGAGGAGTAGAGTAGAGGGAGGGAGGGAGGGAGGGAGGGGGGAGGGAGGGAGGGAGGACAGAGATGAAGAGAGGAGGAGTAGAGTAGAGGGAGGGAGGGAGGGAGGGAGGACAGAGATGAAAAGAGGAGGAGTAGAGTAGAGGGAGGGAGGGAGGGAGGGAGGACAGAGATGAAAAGAGGAGGAGTAGAGTAGAGTAGAGGGAGGGAGGGAGGGAGGGGAGGACAGAGATGAAGAGAGGAGGAGTAGAGTAGAGGGAGGGAGGGAGGGAGGGAGGGAGGGAGGACAGAGATGAAGAGAGGAGGAGTAGAGTAGAGGGAGGGAGGGAGGGAGGGAGGGAGGGGAGGACAGAGATGAAGAGAGGAGGAGTAGAGTAGAGGGAGGGAGGGAGGGAGTGAGGGAGGGAGGGAGGGGAGGACAGAGATGAAAAGAGGAGGAGTAGAGGGAGGGGAGGGAGGGAGGGGAGGACAGAGATGAAAAGAGGAGGAGTAGAGTAGAGGGAGGGAGGGAGGGGAGGACAGAGATGAAAAGAGGAGGAGTAGAGTAGAGGGAGGGAGGGAGGGGAGGACAGAGATGAAAAGAGGAGGAGTAGAGTAGAGGGAGGGAGGGAGGGGAGGACAGAGATGAAAAGAGGAGGAGTAGAGTAGAGGGAGGGACGGAGGGAGGGGAGGACAGAGATGAAAAGAGGAGGAGTAGAGTAGAGGGAGGGAGGGAGGGGAGGACAGAGATGAAAAGAGGAGGAGTAGAGTAGAGGGAGGGAGGGAGGGAGGACAGAGATGAAAAGAGGAGGAGTAGAGTAGAGGGAGGGAGGGAGGGAGGGGAGGACAGAGATGAAAAGAGGAGGAGTAGAGTAGAGGGAGGGAGGGAGGGGAGGACAGAGATGAAAAGAGGAGGAGTAGAGTAGAGGGAGGGAGGGAGGGGAGGACAGAGATGAAAAGAGGAGGAGTAGAGTAGAGGGAGGGAGGGAGGGGAGGACAGAGATGAAAAGAGGAGGAGTAGAGTAGAGGGAGGGAGGGAGGGAGGGAGGGAGGGAGGGAGGACAGAGATGAAAAGAGGAGGAGTAGAGTAGAGGGAGGGAGGGAGGGGAGGACAGAGATGAAAAGAGGAGGAGTAGAGTAGAGGGAGGGAGGGAGGGAGGACAGAGATGAAAAGAGGAGGAGTAGAGTAGAGGGGGAGGGAGGGGAGGACAGAGATGAAAAGAGGAGGAGTAGAGTAGAGGGAGGGAGGGAGGGGAGGACAGAGATGAAGAGAGGAGGAGTAGAGTAGAGGGAGGGAGGGAGGGGAGGACAGAGATGAAAAGAGGAGGAGTAGAGTAGAGGGAGGGAGGGAGGGAGGACAGAGATGAAAGGGAGGAGGAGGGAGGGAGGGAGGGAGGGAGGGAGGGAGGGAGGGGAGGACAGAGATGAAAAGAGGAGGAGTAGAGTAGAGGGAGGGAGGGAGGGGAGGACAGAAATGAAAAGAGGAGGAGTAGAGTAGAGGGAGGGAGGGAGGGGAGGACAGAGATGAAAAAGAGGAGGAGTAGAGTAGAGGGAGGGAGGGAGGGAGGGGAGGACAGAGCTGAAGAGAGGAGGAGTAGAATAGAGGGATGAAGGGAGGGAGGACAGAGATGAAGAGAGGAGGAGTAGAGTAGAGGGATGAAGGGAGGGAGGACAGAGATGAAGAGAGGAGGAGTAGAGTAGAGGGAGGGAGGGAGGGAGGGAGGAGGAAGGGGGAGGGAGGGAGGGAGGGGAGGACAGAGATGAAGAGAGGAGGAGTAGAGTAGAGGGGGAGGGAGGGAGGGAGGGAGGGAGGGAGGGAGGGAGGGGACAGAGATGAAGAGAGGAGGAGTAGAGTAGAGGGAGGGAGGGAGGGAGGGAGGACAGAGATGAAAAGAGGAGGAGTAGAGTAGAGGGAGGGAGGGAGGGGAGGACAGAGATGAGAAGAGGAGGAGTAGAGTAGAGGGAGGGAGGGAGGGAGGGGAGGACAGAGATGAAAAGAGGAGGAGTAGAGTAGAGGGAGGGAGGGAGGGGAGGACAGAGATGAAAAGAGGAGGAGTAGAGTAGAGGGAGGGAGGGAGGGAGGGGAGGACAGAGATGAAAAGAGGAGGAGTAGAGTAGAGGGAGGGAGGGAGGGAGGACAGAGATGAGAAAGAGGAGGAGTAGAGTAGAGGGAGGGAGGGAGGGGAGGACAGAGATGAAAAGAGGAGGAGTAGAGTAGGGAGGGAGGGAGGGAGGGGAGGACAGAGATGAAAAGAGGAGGAGTAAAAGAGTAGAGGGAGGGAGGGAGGGGAGGACAGAGATGAAAAGAGGAGGAGTAGAGTAGAGGGAGGGAGGGAGGGGAGGACAGAGATGAAAAGAGGAGGAGTAGGTAGAGGGAGGGAGGGAGGGGAGGACAGAGATGAAAAGAGGAGGAGTAGAGTAGAGGGAGGGAGGGAGGGAGGGGAGGACAGAGATGAAAAGAGGAGGAGTAGAGTAGAGGGAGGGAGGGAGGGGAGGACAGAGATGAAAAGAGGAGGAGTAGAGTAGAGGGAGGGAGGGAGGGAGGACAGAGATGAAAAGAGGAGGAGTAGAGTAGAGGGAGGGAGGGAGGGGAGGACAGAGATGAAAAGAGGAGGAGTAGAGTAGAGGGAGGGAGGGAGGGAGGGGAGGACAGAGATGAAAAGAGGAGGAGTAGAGTAGAGGGAGGGAGGGAGGGAGGGAGGGGAGGACAGAGATGAAGAGAGGAGGAGTAGAGTAGAGGGGGAGGGAGGGAGGGGGAGGGAGGGGAGGACAGAGATGAAAAGAGGAGGAGTAGAGTAGAGGGAGGGAGGGAGGGAGGGAGGGAGGGAGGGAGGGAGGGGGGGGGGAGGGAGGGAGGACAGAGATGAAGAGAGGAGGAGTAGAGTAGAGGGAGGGAGGGAGGGAGGACAGAGATGAAAAGAGGAGGAGTAGAGTAGAGGGAGGGAGGGAGGGAGGGAGGACAGAGATGAAAAGAGGAGGAGTAGAGTAGAGTAGAGGGAGGGAGGGAGGGAGGGAGGGAGGGAGGACAGAGATGAAGAGAGGAGGAGTAGAGTAGAGGGAGGGAGGGAGGGAGGGAGGGAGGGGAGGACAGAGATGAAGAGAGGAGGAGTAGAGTAGAGTAGAGGAGGGAGGGAGGGAGGGAGGGAGGACAGAGATGAAGAGAGGAGGAGTAGAGTAGAGGGAGGGAGGGAGGGAGGGAGGGGAGGACAGAGATGAAGAGAGGAGGAGTAGAGTGAGAGGGAGGGAGGGAGGGAGGGAGGGAGGGGAGGACAGAGATGAAGAGAGGAGGAGTAGAGTAGAGGGAGGGAGGGAGGGAGGGAGGAGAGGAAAAGAGGAGGGAGGGAGGGAGGGAGGGAGGGGAGGACAGAGATGAAAAGAGGAGGAGTAGAGTAGAGGGAGGGAGGGAGGGGAGGACAGAGATGAAAAGAGGAGGAGTAGAGTAGAGGGAGGGAGGGAGGGGAGGACAGAGATGAAAAGAGGAGGAGTAGAGTAGAGGGAGGGAGGGAGGGGAGGACAGAGATGAAAAGAGGAGGAGTAGAGTAGAGGGAGGGAGGGAGGGAGGACAGAGATGAAAAGAGGAGGAGTAGAGTAGAGGGAGGGAGGAGGGAGGGGAGGACAGAGATGAAAAGAGGAGGAGTAGAGTAGAGGGAGGGAGGGAGGGGAGGACAGAGATGAAAAGAGGAGGAGTAGAGTAGAGGGAGGGAGGGGGGGAGGACAGAGATGAAAAGAGGAGGAGTAGAGTAGGGAGGGAGGGAGGGAGGGAGGAGGAAAAGAGGGAGGGAGGGGAGGGAGGGAGGGAGGGAGGGAGGGAGGGAGGGGAGGACAGAGATGAAAAGAGGAGGAGTAGAGTAGAGGGAGGGAGGGAGGGGAGGACAGAGATGAAAAGAGGAGGAGTAGAGTAGAGGGAGGGAGGGGAGGACAGAGATGAAAAGAGGAGGAGTAGAGTAGAGGGAGGGAGGGAGGGGAGGACAGAGATGAAAAGAGGAGGAGTAGAGTAGAGGGAGGGAGGGAGGGGAGGACAGAGATAAAGAGAGGAGGAGTAGAGTAGAGGGAGGGAGGGAGGGAGGGGAGGACAGAGATGAAAAGAGGAGGAGTAGAGTAGAGGGAGGGAGGGAGGGAGGGAGGGGAGGACAGAGATGAAAAGAGGAGGAGTAGAGTAGAGGGAGGGAGGGAGGGGAGGAGGACAGAGATGAAAAGAGGAGGAGTAGAGTAGAGGGAGGGAGGGAGGGAGGGAGGACAGAGCTGAAGAGAGGAGGAGTAGAGTAGAGGGATGAAGGGAGGGAGGACAGAGATGAAGAGAGGAGGAGTAGAGTAGAGGGATGAAGGGAGGGAGGACAGAGATGAAGAGAGGAGGAGTAGAGTAGAGGGAGGGAGGGAGGGAGGGAGGGAGGGAGGGAGGGAGGGAGGAAAAAAACAGTGAATGAGTCCACAGAAGCCGGGGGATGAAATGAGAAAAAAAGGATCTCAGGGGGATGAAATGAGAAAAAAGGATCTCAGGGGGAGGAAAAGAGAAGTGGAAAAAGGATCTCAGGGGGAGGAAAAGAGAAGTGGAAAAAGGATCTCAGGGGGAGGAAAAGAGAAGTGGAAAAAGGATCTCAGGGGGAGGAAAAGAGAAGTGGAAAAAAGATCTCAGGGGGAGGAAAAGAGAAGTGGAAAAAGGATCTCAGGGGGAGGAAAAGAGAAGTGGAAAAAGGATCTCAGGGGGAGGAAAAGAGAAGTGGAAAAAGGATCTCAGGGGGAGGAAAAGAGAAGTGGAAAAAGGATCTCAGGGGGAGGAAAAGAGAAGTGGAAAAAGGATCTCAGGGGGAGGAAAAGAGAAGTGGAAAAAGGATCTCAGGGGGAGGAAAAGTGAAGTGGAAAAAGGATCTCAGGGGGAGGAAAAGAGAAGTGGAAAAATGATCTCAGGGGGAGGAAAAGAGAAGTGGAAAAAGGATCTCAGGGGGAGGAAAAGAGAAGTGGAAAAAAGATCTCAGGGGGAGGAAAAGAGAAGTGGAAAAAGGATCTCAGGGGGAGGAAAAGAGAAGTGGAAAAAGGATCTCAGGGGGAGGAAAAGAGAAGTGGAAAAAGGATCTCAGGGGGAGGAAAAGAGAAGTGGAAAAAGGATCTCAGGGGGAGGAAAAGAGAAGTGGAAAAAGGATCTCAGGGGGAGGAAAAGAGAAGTGGAAAAAGGATCTCAGGGGGAGGAAAAGAGAAGTGGAAAAAGGATCTCAGGGGGAGGAAAAGAGAAGTGGAAAAAGGATCTCAGGGGGAGGAAAAGAGAAGTGGAAAAAGGATCTCAGGGGGAGGAAAAGAGAAGTGGAAAAAGATGAGGTGGCGTGAAGGAATGGTAACAAAGACAGGAAGAAGTTATTGTAACGTAAATTGGCCTTAACGAGGAAAAATATGAGTCAAATGGATTTAAATAAGTACAGTCCAGAGAGAAGAACTGAGGCAGTAAAATAAGTAAGGAGAAGAGAGGGAAGATTTTAAAAAACTGAGGATGATGAGTTTGAAGAATTATTGAGAGATATTATAGTTTCCACCTCTAGGTGGCGTTATGGTATTACTATTATACATACAGTTAAAGTCGGAAGTTTACATACACCTTAGCCAAATACATTTAAAAACAGTTTTTCACAATTCATGATAATTAATCCTAGTAAAAATGCCCTGTTTTAGGTCAGTTAAGATCACCACTTTATTTTAAGAATGTGAAATGTCAGAATAATGGAAGAGAGAAAGATTTATTTCAGCTTTTATTTATTTCATCACATTCCCAGTGGGTCAGAAGTGTACATGCACTCAATTAGTATTTGGTAGTATTGCCTTTAAATAGTTTAACTTGGGTCAAACGTTTCAGGTAGCCTTCCACAAGCTTCCCACAATAAGTTGGGTGAATTTTGGCCCATTCCTCCTGGCAGAGATGGTGTAACTGAGTTAGGTTTATAGGCCTCCTTGCTCGCACACGCTTTTTCAGTTCTGTTCACACATTTTCTATAGGATGAGGTCAGGACTTTCAAATCAAATCAAAGTTTGTCACGTGCTCCGAATACAACAGATGTAGACCTTACAGTGAAATGCTTACTTACAGGCACTGTCCGATGGCGTGAAATAAAGGTATGTATGTGTGTGTGTGTGTGTGTGTGTGTGTGTGTGTGTGTGTGTGTGTGTGTGTGTGTGTGTGTGTGTGTGTGTGTGTGTGTGTGTGTGTGTGTGTGTGTGTGTGTGTGTGTGTGTGTGTGTGTGTGTGTGTGTGTGTGTGGGTAAGTAAAGAAATAAAACAACAGTAAAAAGATATTTAAAATAACATTTGCAAGGCTATATACAGACACCTGTTAGTCAGGCTTATTGAGGTAGTATGTACATGTAGATATGATTAAAGTGACTATGCATATATGATGAACAGAGAGTAGCACCACTCTCTTCACCATGTTTCATCGAAATGTACAGCTGTGTGTCATCTGCATAGCAGTGAAAGTTAACATTATGTTTTCGAATGACATCCCCAAGAGGTAAAATATATAGTGAAGACAACAGTGGTCCTAAAACGGAACCTTGAGGAACACCGAAATTTACAGTTGATTTGTTAGAGGACATACCATCCACAGAGACAAACTGATATCTTTCGGACAGATAAGATTTAAACCAGGCCAGAACTTGTCAGTGTAGACCAATTTGGGTTTCCAATCTCTCCAAAAGAATGTGGTGATTGATGGTGTCTAAAGCAGCTCTAAGGTCTAGGAGCACGAGGACAGATGCAGAGCCTCGGTCTGACGACATTAAAAGGTAATTTACCACCTTCACGAGTGCAGTCTCAGTGCTATGATGGGGTCTAAAACCAGACTGAAGCATTTCGTATACATTGTTTGTCTTCAGGCAGGCAGTGAGTTGCTGCGCAACAGCTTTTTCAAAAAAAATTGAGAGGAATGGAAGATTCAATATAGGCCGATAGTTTATTATATTTTTTGGGTCAAGGTTTGGCTTTTTCAAGAGAGGCTTTATTATGTTCAACATAGGAGGGCCAAGCAGCTATTTCAGTAGTTTAGTTGGAATAGGGTCCAGTATGCAGCTTGAAGGTTTAGAGGCCATGATTATTTTCATCATTGTGTCAGGAAATATAATACTAAAAGCCTTCCGTGTCTCCTAGGTTTTGGCAGAGTTGTGCAGACTCAGGACAACTGAGCTTTGGAGGAATACGCAGATTTAAAGAAGAATTAATTTGCCCCGTAATTTGCTTTCTAATGATCATGATCTTTTCCTCCAAAAATCTTTGGGTTGTCTGAGAATTTATAGCACGACTTTTGCTGCTCCTTGGTTGGGATCTGAGATGATTATTTGTTGGATTGCAAACATAATAAAATGGTGGTCCTATAGTCCAGGATTATGAGGAAAAACATTAAGATCCACAACATTTATTCCACGGAACAAAACTAGGTCCAGAGTATGACTGTGGCAGTGAGTAGGTCCGGAGACATGTTGGACAAAACCCACTGAGTCGATGATGTCTCCGAAAGCCTTTTGGAGTGGGGTCTGTGGACTTTTCCATGTGAATATTAAAGTCACCAAAAATTTGAATATTATCTGCTGTGACTACAAGGTCCGATATGAATTCAGGGAACTCAGTGAGGAACGCTGTATATGGCCTAGGAGGCCTGTAAACAGTAGCTATAAAAAGTGATTGAGTAGACTGCATAGATTTCATGACTAGAAGCTCAAAAGACGAAAATGTTTTTTTTTGTAAAATTGAAATTTGCAATCATAAATGTTAGCAACACCTTCGCCTTTGCGGGATACGCAGGGGATATGGTCACTAGTGTAACCAGGAGGAGAGGCCTCATTTAACAGAGTAAATTCATCAGGCTTAAGCCATGTTTCAGTGAGGCCAATCACATCAAGATTATGATCAGTGATTAGTTCATTGACCATAATTGCCTTTGAAGTAAGGGATCTAACATGAAGTCACCCTTTTTTGAGATGTGAGGTATCACAATCTCTTTCTATAGTGACAGGAATGGAGGAGGTCTTTATTCCAGTGAGATTGCTAAGGCTAACACCGCCATGTTTAGTTTTGCCCAACCTAGGTCGAGGCACAGACACAGTCTCAATGGGGATAGTTGAGCTGACTACACTGACTGTGCTAGTGGCAAACTCCACTATGCTGGCAGGCTGGCTAACAGCCTGCTGCCTGGCCTGCACCCTCTCTTATTGTGGACCTAGGGGAGTTTGAGCCCTGTCTATGTTCGTAGATAAGATGAGAGCACCCCTCCAGCTAGGATGGAATCCGTCACTCCTCATCAGGCCAGGATTGGTCCTGTTTGTGGGTGAGTCACAGAAAGAGGGCCAATTATCTACAAATTCTATATTTTGGGAGGGGCAAAAAAACAGTTTTCAGCCAGCGATTGAGTTGTGAGACTCTGCTGTAAGCTCATCCCTCTCCCTAACTGGGAGGGGGCTAGAGACAACTATCTTACACCATACGGCCCGTTCAGTGATTTATATATCTGTCATTATAGAGCTCTCTTTATATCTCTCTCATTATAGAGCTCTCTGTATATATCTCTCATTATAGAGCTCTCTGTATATATCTCTCATTATAGAGCTCTCTTTATATCTCTCTCATTATAGAGCTCTCTGTATATATCTCTCATTATAGAGCTCTCTGTATATATCTCTCTCATGATTGAGCTCTCTTTATATCTCATTATAGAGCTCTCTGTATATATCTCTCTCATTATAGAGCTCTCTTTATATCTCTCTCATTATAGAGCTCTCTTTATATCTCTCATTATAGAGCTCTCTTTATATCTCTCATTATAGAGCTCTCTTTATATATATGTCATTATAGAGTTCTCTGTATATATCTCTCATCATAGAGCTCTCTTTATATCTCTCATTATAGAGCTCTATTTATATCTCTCATTATAGAGCTCTCTTTATATATATGTCATTATAGAGCTCTCTGTATATATCTCTCATTATAGAGCTCTCTTTATATCTCTCTCATTATAGAGCTCTCTGTATATATCTCTCATTATAGAGCTCTCTTTATATATATGTCATTATAGAGCTCTCTGTATATATCTCTCATTATAGAGCTCTCTTTATATATCTCTCATTATAGAGCTCTCTGTATATATCTCTCTCTTTATAGAGCTCTTTATATATCTGTCATTATAGAGCTCTCTTTATATCTCTCTTTATATCTCTCTCATTATAGAGCTCTCTTTATATCTCTCTTTATATATCTCTCATTATAGAGCTCTCTGTATATATCTGTCATTATAGAGCTCTCTTTATATATCTGTCATTATAGAGCTCTCTTTATATCTCTCTCTTTATAGAGCTCTCTTTATATCTCTCTTTATATCTCTCTCATTATAGAGCTCTCTGTATATATCTCTCATTATAGAGGTGTTCATTGTGTGGTCGTCTAGGTGTTCATTGTGTGGTCATCCAGGTGTTCATTGTGTGGTCATCTAGGTGTTCATTGTGTGGTCATCTAGGTGTTCATTGTGTGGTCATCCAGGTGTTCATTGTGTGGTCATCTAGGTGTTCATCTAGGTGTTCATTGTGTGGTCATCCAGGTGTTCATTGTGTGGTCGTCTAGGTGTTCATCTAGGTGTTCATTGTGTGGTCATCTAGGTGTTCATTGTGTGGTCATCCAGGTGTTCATTGTGTGGTCGTCTAGGTGTTCATCTAGGTGTTCATTGTGTGGTCATCCAGGTGTTCATTGTGTGGTCATCCAGGTGTTCATTGTGTGGTCGTCTAGGTGTTCATTGTGTGGTCATCTAGGTGTTCATTGTGTGGTCATCTAGGTGTTCATTGTGTGGTCGTCTAGGTGTTCATTGTGTGGTCGTCTAGGTGTTCATTGTGTGGTCATCTAGGTGTTCATTGTGTGGTCATCCAGGTGTTCATTGTGTGGTCATCTAGGTGTTCATTGTGTGGTCATCTAGGTGTTCATTGTGTGGTCATCCAGGTGTTCATTGTGTGGTCATCTAGGTGTTCATCTAGGTGTTCATTGTGTGGTCATCCAGGTGTTCATTGTGTGGTCATCTAGGTGTTCATTGTGTGGTCATCCAGGTGTTCATTGTGTGGTCATCTAGGTGTTCATCTAGGTGTTCATTGTGTGGTCGTCTAGGTGTTCATTGTGTGGTCGTCTAGGTGTTCATTGTGTGGTCGTCTAGGTGTTCATTGTGTGGTCATCCAGGTGTTCATTGTGTGGTCGTCTAGGTGTTCATTGTGTGGTCGTCTAGGTGTTCATTGTGTGGTCATCCAGGTGTTCATTGTGTGGTCGTCTAGGTGTTCATTGTGTGGTCATCCAGGTGTTCATTGTGTGGTCGTCTAGGTGTTCATCTAGGTGTTCATTGTGTGGTCGTCTAGGTGTTCATTGTGTGGTCATCTAGGTGTTCATTGTGTGGTCGTCCAGGTGTTCATTGTGTGGTCGTCTAGGTGTTCATTGTGTGGTCGTCTAGGTGTTCATTGTGTGGTCATCCAGGTGTTCATTGTGTGGTCGTCTAGGTGTTCATTATGATGGTCTAGGTGTTCATTGTGTGGTCGTCTAGGTGTTCATTGTGTGGTCGTCTAGGTGTTCATTGTGTGGTCATCTAGGTGTTCATTGTGTGGTCATCCAGGTGTTCATTGTGTGGTCATCTAGGTGTTCATTGTGTGGTCGTCTAGGTGTTCATCTAGGTGTTCATTGTGTGGTCGTCTAGGTGTTCATTGTGTGGTCGTCTAGGTGTTCATTGTGTGGTCGTCTAGGTGTTCATTGTGTGGTCGTCTAGGTGTTCATTGTGTGGTCGTCTAGGTGTTCATTGTGTGGTCATCTAGGTGTTCATTGTGTGGTCGTCTAGGTGTTCATTGTGTGGTCATCTAGGTGTTCATTATGATGGTCTAGGTGTTCATTGTGTGGTCGTCTAGGTGTTCATTGTGTGGTCGTCTAGGTGTTCATTATGATGGTCTAGGTGTTCATTGTGTGGTCGTCTAGGTGTTCATTATGATGGTCTAGGTGTTCATTGTGTGGTCGTCTAGGTGTTCATTATGTGGTCATCTAGGTGTTCATTGTGTGGTCATCTAGGTGTTCATTGTGTGGTTCATTGTGAGGTTTTTAGATATTTTTGCAAATGTATAAAAAAAGAAAACGGATACCTTATTTACATAAGTATTCAGACCCTTTGCTATGAGACTCCAAATTGTTTCCACTGATTATCTGTGAGATGTTTCTACAACTTGATTGGAGTCCACCTGTGGTAAATTTAAATGGATTGGACATGATTTGGAAAGATACACACCTGTCTATATAAGGTCCCACACTGCATGTCAGAGAAAAAAACAAACATTGAGGTCAAAGGAATTGTCCATAGAGCTCAGAGACAGGATTGTGTTGAGGCACAGATCTGAGGAAGGGTACAAAAAGTGTCTGCTGTATTGAAGGTCCCCAAGAACACAGTGGCCTCCATCATTCTTAAATGGAACAATTTAAACGGTAGAACCACCAAGACTCTTCCTAGATCTGGCCGCTCAGCCAAAATGAGCAATCAGGGGAGAAGGGCCTTGGTCAGGGAGGTGACCAAGAACCCAATGGTCACTCTGACAGAGCTCCAGAGTTCCTCTGTGGAGATGGGAGAACCTTCCAGAAGGACAAACATCTCTGCAGAACTCCACCAGTCAGACCTTTATGGTAGAGTGGCTTCAGGACAAGTCTCTGAATATCCTTGAGTGGCCCAGCTGGAGCCTGGACTTGAACCAGATGGAACATCTCCGAGACCTGAAAATAGCTGTGCAGCGACACTCCTTATCCAACCTGACAGAGCATGAGAGGATCTGCAGAGAAGAATGGGAGAAAATCCATAAATACAGGTGTGCCAATCTTGTAGCATCATACCCAAGCAGAATCGAGGCTGTAATCACTGGCAATGTTGCTTCAACAAAGTACTGAGTCTGAATACTTATGTAAATGTGATGTTTCTTTTTTAAATTTTTTAAAATTTGCTACAATTTCTAAAAAACAGTTTTTGCTTTGTCATTATGGTGTATTGTGTGTAGATTGAGGGGAAAAAACTATTGAATCCATTTTAGAATAAGGCTGTAACGTAACAAAATGTGTAAAGTCAAGGGGTCTGAATACTTTCCAAATGCACCGTACCAGGACAGTAGAAATCCATTCAGTAGAATATAGTGGCTTAGATCAAATGTTCTTGTATTGTACTGAGCAATGAGAAATGAAGAAAATGGCTGCTTTGTGTTGTATTGTTCCACTATTTCTTCCTCTGGGGAACTGAGTTGACAGCACAGAGACATGAAAGGCAGAGCAGGTAGTCTGTCTGCTATGACAGGATGCTGCTACTCTATGGATACAAACAATGGTTGCTAATGTGTTATCTTTTCATCTCTCACTCTCGCTCTCTCCCTCTCTCCCCCTCTCACTCCTTCTCCAACAGGACATCGACTGGGTGCAGACAGAGAAGCATGTGTTTGAGCAGGCGTCTACCAATCCGTTTTTAGTGGGCCTTCACTCCTGTTTTCAGACAGAGAGCCGGTAAGAAGCAGACAGAGGGTATGTCCCAAATGATACCCTGTTGCCATTTTAGTGCACTAGTTTAGACCAGAACCCTATGGGCCTTGGGTCAAAAGTTGTGCACTATGTAGGAAATGAGTTGTCAATTTCTCAGGACCCGGTTACGAACCCGGGTCTCCGGAGTGAGAAACAGTCACTTAACCAACTGAGCCACGAATAGTTGGCAGAACCCAGAAGATGAGGCAGACACAGCAGTACTTGAGACGGTGTATTTAATTAAGTAAAAAGTGAAGTTCTTCAGGAAAACATGTAACTCCACAACCTCAAAAGGAATTCCACAGAACAAAGGTAATCCTCCAAGACAAAAAGGTAAATCCACAAGGTGGAAGGTATAGCACAAATAGCCTCAAAAAAATACTCAAAAACAAACAAACAAGAACAAAAAACAGAATTCCACAAGCGAGTCCACCGGGATCAACAAGAGTTCACAGAGTACTAGGGCTGGGTGCTAACATACAAACACAGAGCAAAGGACTGAGGAAAACAAAGGGTTTAAATACAATCAGGGTAAACGAGGCACAGGTGCAAATAATAATGGGGATCAAGGGAAAACAAAAGGTCAAAAGGCACAATGGGGGCATCTAGTGACCAAAAACCGGAACAACCCTGGCCAAATCCTGACACAATTGGGACGAAAAAAGAGACTCTATAGATTCCAACATGTTGCTTTTTACATTGAGAATGTGTTCTAAACAGAGGTGGAAAAAGTACTAAATAGTCATACTGTAGTAAAAGTAAAGATACTTGAGTCGTTTTCTATTAAGGTAAAAGTGAAAGTCACTCAGTAAAATACTACGTGAGTAAAAGTCTCAAAGTATTTGGTTTTAAATATACATAAGTATCAAAAGTTAATGGAATTGCTAAAATGTACTTAAGTATAAAGAAATATAAATAATTTCAACTTCCTTCTATTAAGCAAACCAGAGAGCACAATTTACATGTTTATGAACAGATAGTCAGGTGCACACTCCAACACTCAGACATCATTTACAAACCAAGCATGTGTGTTTAGTGAATCCTCCAGGTCAGAGGCAGGTAGGGATGATTTAAGGATGTTCTCTTGATAAGTGCTGGAATTGGACAATTTTCCTCTCCTGCGAAGCATTCGAAAATGTAACCAGTACTTTTTGGTGTCAGGGAAAATGTATGGAGTAAAAAGTAACTTATTTTCTTTAGGAATGTAGTGAAGTAAAAGTAAAAGATGGCAAAAATATAAATAGTAAAGGAAAGTACAGATTTCCCCCCAAAACAACTTAAGTAGTACTTTAAAGTATTTTTTACTTAAGTACTTTACACCACTGGTTCTGTGGTTAAATAAAAGGTACCGTTTCTCTGTAGCTGTCCCACTGGTTCTGAATGACATGATGTGTGATGTGGTTTCTGTAGCTGTCCCACTGGTTCTGAATGACATGATGTGGTTAAATAAAAGGTACCGTTTCTCTGTAGCTGTCCCACTGGTTCTGAATGACATGATGTGGTTAAATAAAAGGTACCGTTTCTCTGTAGCTGTCCCACTGGTTCTGAATGACATGCTGTGGTTAAATAAAAGGTACCGTTTCTCTGTAGCTGTCCCACTGGTTCTGAATGACATGATGTGTGATGTGGTTTCTGTAGCTGTCCCACTGGTTCTGAATGACATGCTGTGGTTAAATAAAAGGTACCGTTTCTCTGTAGCTGTCCCACTGGTTCTGAATGACATGATGTGGTTAAATAAAAGGTACCGTTTCTCTGTACCTGTCCCACTGGTTCTGAATGACATGCTGTGGTTAAATAAAAGGTACCGTTTCTCTGTAGCTGTCCCACTGGTTCTGAATGTCATGATGTGTGATGTGGTTTCTGTAGCTGTCCCACTGGTTCTGAATGACATGCTGTGGTTAAATAAAAGGTACCGTTTCTCTGTAGCTGTCCCACTGGTTCTGAATGTCATGATGTGTGATGTGGTTTCTGTAGCTGTCCCACTGGTTCTGAATGACATGATGTGGTTAAATAAAAGGTACCGTTTCTCTGTAGCTGTCCCACTGGTTCTGAATGACATGATGTGTGATGTGGTTTCTGTAGCTGTCCCACTGGTTCTGAATGACATGATGTGTGATGTGGTTTCTGTAGCTGGCCCACTGGTTCTGAATGACATGATGTGGTTAAATAAAAGGTACCGTTTCTCTGTAGCTGTCCCACTGGTTCTGAATGACATGCTGTGGTTAAATAAAAGGTACTGTTTCTCTGTAGCTGTCCCACTGGTTCTGAATGACATGATGTGTGATGTGGTTTCTGTAGCTGTCCCACTGGTTCTGAATGACATGCTGTGGTTAAATAAAAGGTACCGTTTCTCTGTAGCTGTCCCACTGGTTCTGAATGACATGATGTGTGATGTGGTTTCTGTAGCTGTCCCACTGGTTCTGAATGACATGATGTGTGATGTGGTTTCTGTAGCTGTCCCACTGGTTCTGAATGACATGATGTGTGATGTGGTTTCTGTAGCTGGCCCACTGGTTCTGAATGACATGATGTGGTTAAATAAAAGGTACCGTTTCTCTGTAGCTGTCCCACTGGTTCTGAATGACATGCTGTGGTTAAATAAAAGGTACTGTTTCTCTGTAGCTGTCCCACTGGTTCTGAATGACATGATGTGTGATGTGGTTTCTGTAGCTGTCCCACTGGTTCTGAATGACATGCTGTGGTTAAATAAAAGGTACCGTTTCTCTGTAGCTGTCCCACTGGTTCTGAATGACATGATGTGTGATGTGGTTTCTGTAGCTGTCCCACTGGTTCTGAATGACATGCTGTGGTTAAATAAAAGGTACTGTTTCTCTGTAGCTGTCCCACTGGTTCTGAATGACATGATGTGTGATGTGGTTTCTGTAGCTGTCCCACTGGTTCTGAATGACATGCTGTGGTTAAATAAAAGGTACCGTTTCTCTGTAGCTGTCCCACTGGTTCTGAATGACATGATGTGTGATGTGGTTTCTGTAGCTGTCCCACTGGTTCTGAATGACATGCTGTGGTTAAATAAAAGGTACCGTTTCTCTGTAGCTGTCCCACTGGTTCTGAAACTAGGCAACTTAACCATTCACCATTAGACCTCTGTTAATTTTCAGTGTGAAGTAAGAAACTACAGAGCTGTGTCTTCTGGGAATAGTGATGCATTCAATAACAGACTTCTCATTGTAACTTAAGAAATGTACAGTTGTAGTCAATTACTGGTAGTCCATGAGAGTGTTTACAGTCAGACCATTAACCATGACCTGTAAAACCAAACAGAATGTTAAGAGGCATTGGGGAAGGTCATTTTCACCCAGGCTTTTTTTACTGGGGGGGTTTTCAGAGCAAAAATGACTTTTGTGTAAAATAAAAATCACAAATTTCACGAAGACATTGATTGTTACAAAGAACTTAAGCTAAGATAAATTATAATTGAATTGGCATCCGTGTAGCCTCCCCTTGTACAATGACAATACTTGACTATTGCTGGGGAAAATGGCAATCTTGGTACAAGGACCACTTAGGATACATTCAACCGTCAGATACTCTCCCAAGACTGTTTCCCAATATCTACTCCTTCCCTGTTCTTCTGATTGTAGGTTATTTCTCGTGATCGAGTACGTCAACGGAGGGGATCTGATGATTCATATGCAACGGCAACGGAAACTACCAGAAGAACACGCGAGGTAAACAAACAGACATTCTACTCCAGTACCTCCGGTACTTCAACAGCATACGGATAGAACCCGTCAATCAACCCTTAAACATGGCTCTCTGCCGTTTCCCCTACAAACGTATCCATTTGTTTTGAGGAGGACGAGCCCCTATTAGAATCCCAACATGAAAGGCACATCGGTGAAGTGGATGAAGTTGGAGGTATCACCATATATTAAAGTCCCAATCTCTGTCCTTAGCCACCGTCCTCTCTCTCTCGTCCTCTCTCTCCCTCGCTGTCTCTCCCATCATCTCTCTCCTGCCTCTCTCTTGCCAACGCTGACTCTCCCGTCCTCTCTCTCCCTCACTGTCTCTCCCATCCTCTCTCTCCCTCGCTGTCTCTCCCGTCCTCTCTCTCCCTAACGGTCTCTCCCATCCTCTATCTCCCTCGCTGTCTCTCCCGTCCTCTCTCTCCCTCGCTGTCTCTCCCATCCTCTCTCTCCCGTCCTCTCTCTCCCGTCCTCTCTCTCCCCCGTCCTCTCTCTCCCGTCCTCTCTCTCCCGTCCTCTCTCTCCATCACTGTCTCTCCCGTCCTCTCTCTCCCGTCCTCTCTCTCCCGTCTTCTCTCTCCCTCGCTGTCTCTCCCGTCCTCTCTCTCTCTCCAATGCTGTCTCTCCCGTCCTCTCTCTCCCTCGCTGTCTCTCCCTCGCTGTCTCTCCCGTCCTCTCTCTCCTGTCCTCTCTCTCCCGTCCTCTCTCTCCCGTCCTCTCTCTCCCTCGCTGTCTCTCCCGTCCTATCTCTCCAACGCTGTCTCCCCCGTCCTCTCTTTCCCTCGCTGTCTCTCCCGTCCTCTCTCTCCCTCACTGCCTCTCCCGTCCTCTCTCTCGCTCGCTGTCTCTCCCGTCCTCTCTCTCCCTTGCTGTCTCTCCCCTTCTCTCTCTCTCCCTCGCTGTCTCTCCCGTCCTCTCTCTCCTGTCCTCTCTCTCCCGTCCTCTCTCTCCCGTCCTCTCTCTCCCTCGCTGTCTCTCCCATCATCTCTCTCCTGCCTCTCTCTTGCCAACGCTGACTCTCCCGTCCTCTCTCTCCCTCACTGTCTCTCCCATCCTCTCTCTCCCTCGCTGTCTCTCCCATCATCTCTCTCCTGCCTCTCTCTTGCCAACGCTGACTCTCCCGTCCTCTCTCTCCCTCACTGTCTCTCCCATCCTCTCTCTCCCTCGCTGTCTCTCCCGTCCTCTCTCTCCCTAACTGTCTCTCCCATCCTCTATCTCCCTCGCTGTCTCTCCCGTCCTCTCTCTCCCTCGCTGTCTCTCCCTTCCTCTCTCTCCCGTCCTCTCTCTCCCCCGTCCTCTCTCTCCCGTCCTCTCTCTCCCGTCCTCTCTCTCCCGTCTTCTCTCTCCCGTCTTCTCTCTCCCTCGCTGTCTCTCCCGTCCTCTCTCTCTCTCCAACGCTGTCTCTCCCGTCCTCTCTCTCCCCTCGCTGTCTCTCCCTCGCTGTCTCTCCCGTCCTCTCTCTCCTGTCCTCTCTCTCCCGTCCTCTCTCTCCCGTCCTCTCTCTCCCTCGCTGTCTCTCCCGTCCTCTCTCTCCAACGCTGTCTCCCCCGTCCTCTCTTTCCCTCGCTGTCTCTCCCGTCCTCTCTCTCCCTCACTGCCTCTCCCCGTCCTCTCTCTCGCTCGCTGTCTCTCCCGTCCTCTCTCTCCCTTGCTGTCTCTCCCCTTCTCTCTCTCTCCCTCGCTGTCTCTCCCGTCCTCTCTCTCCTGTCCTCTCTCTCCCGTCCTCTCTCTCCCGTCCTCTCTCTCCCTCGCTGTCTCTCCCGTCCTCTCTCTGCAACGCTGTCTCCCCGTCCTCACTTTCCCTCGCTGTCTCTCCCGTCCTCTCTCCCCTCACTGCCTCTCCCGTCCTCTCTCTCGCTCGCTGTCTCTCCCGTCCTCTCTCTCCCTTGCTGTCTCTCCCCTTCTCTCTCTCTCCCTCACTGTCTCACTGTCTCCCGTCCTCTCTCTCTCTCACTGTCTCTCCCGTCCTCTCTCTTCCTCACTGTCTCTCCCGTCCTCTCTCTCTCCATCGTTGTCTCTCCCGTCCTCTCTCTCCCTCGCTGTCTCTCCCGTCCTCCCTCGTTGTCTCTCCCGCTCTCTCTCTCCCTCGATGTCTCTCCTGTCCTCCCTCGCTGTCTCTCCCGTCCTCCCTCACTGTCTCTCTCGTCCTCCCTCACGGTCTCTCCCGTCCTGTCTCTCCCGTCCTCTCTCTCCCTCGCTGTCTCTCCCTCGCTGTCTCTCCCGTCCTCTCTCTCCTGTCCTCTCTCCCGTCCTCTCTCTCCCCGTCCTCTCTCCCTCGCTGTCTCTCCCGTCCTCTCTCTCCAACGCTGTCTCCCCCGTCCTCTCTTTCCCTCGCTGTCTCTCCCGTCCTCTCTCTCCTCACTGCCTCTCCCGTCCTCTCTCTCGCTCGCTGTCTCTCCCGTCCTCTCTCTCCCTTGCTGTGCTCTCTCCCCTTCTCTCTCTCTCCCTCGCTGTCTCTCCCGTCCTCTCTCTCCCGTCCTCTCTCTCCCGTCCTCTCTCTCCCTCGCTGTCTCTCCCGTCCTCTCTCTGCAACGCTGTCTCCCCCGTCCTCACTTTCCCTCGCTGTCTCTCCCGTCCTCTCTCTCCCTCACTGCCTCTCCCGTCCTCTCTCTCGCTCGCTGTCTCTCCCGTCCTCTCTCTCCCTTGCTGTCTCTCCCCTTCTCTCTCTCTCCCTCACTGTCTCTCCCGTCCTCTCTCTCTCTCACTGTCTCTCCCGTCCTCTCTCTTCCTCACTGTCTCTCCCGTCCTCTCTCTCTCCATCGTTGTCTCTCCCGTCCTCTCTCTCCCTCGCTGTCTCTCCCGTCCTCCCTCGTTGTCTCTCCCGCTCTCTCTCTCCCTCGATGTCTCTCCTGTCCTCCCTCGCTGTCTCTCCCGTCCTCCCTCTCTGTCTCTCTCGTCCTCCCTCACGGTCTCTCCCGTCCTGTCTCTCCCGTCCTCTCTCTCCCTCACTGTTTCTCCCGTCCTCTCTGTCCCTCACTGTCTCTCCCGTCCTCTCTCTCCATCGCTGTCTCTCCCGTCCTCTCTCTCCCTCGCTGTCTCTCCCATCCTCTCTCTCCCGTCCTCTCTCTCCATCACTGTCTCTCCCGTCCTCTCTCTCCCTCACTGTCTCTCCCGTCCTCTCTCTCCCTCGCTGTCTCTCCCGTCCTCTCTCTCCCTCGCTGTCTCTCCCATCCTCTCTCTCCCTCGCTGTCTCTCCCGTCCTCTCTCTCCCTCGCTGTCTATCCCGTCTTCTCTCTCCCTCGCTGTCTCTCCCATCCTCTCTCTCCAACACTGTCTCTCCCATCCCCTCTCCCTCGCTGTTACTCCCGTCCTCTCTCTCCCTCGCTGTCTCTCCCGTTCTCTCTCTCTCCCTCACTGTCTCTCCCATCCTCTCTCTCTCCATCGCTGTCTCTCCCGTCCTCTCTCTCTCCCTCGCTGTCTCTCCCGTCCTCTCTCTCCAACGCTGTCTCTCCCGTCCTCTCTCTCCCTCACTGTCTCTCCCGTCCTCTCTCTCCCTCGCTGTCTCTCCCGTCCTCTATCTCCTCGCTGTCTCACCCGTCCTCCCTCGCTGTCTCTCCCGTCCTCCCTCATTGTCTCTCTCGCCCTCCCTCACTGTCTCTCCCGTCCTCTCTCTCCCTCACTGTCTCTCCCTCACTGTCTCTCCCGTCCTCTCTTTCCCTCGCTGTCTCTCCCGTCCTCTCTCTCCTCGCTGTCTCTCTCATCCTCTCTCTCCTCGCTGTCTCTCCCGTCCTCTCTCTCCAACGCTGTCTCTCCCGTCCTCTCTCTCCCTCGCTGTCTCTCCCGTCCTCTCTCTCCCTCACTGCCTCTCCCGTCCTCTCTCTCCTTGCTGTCTCTCCCGTCCTCTTTCTCCCTCGCTGTCTCTCCCGTCCTCTCTCTCCCTCGCTGTCTCTCTCATCCTCTCTCTCCCTCGCTGTCTCTCCCGTCCTCTATCTCCAACGCTGTCTCTCCCGTCCTCTCTCTCCCTCGCTGTCTCTCCCGTCCTCTCTCTCCTCGCTGCCTCTCCCGTCCTCTCTCTCCCCTTGCTGTCTCTCCCGTCCTCTTTCTCCCTCGCTGTCTCTCCCGTCCTCTCTCCCCCTGGCTGTCCCTCCCGTTCTCTCTCTCCCCCTGACTGTCTCTCCCGTCTCTCTCTCTCCAACGCTGTCTCTCCCGTCCTCTCTCCCTCGCTGTCTCTCCCGTCCTCTCTCTCTCCCTCACTGCCTCTCCCGTCCTCTCTCTCCCTTGCTGTCTCTCCCGTCCTTTTCTCCCTCGCTGTCTCTCCCATCCTCTCTCTCTCCATCGTTGTCTCTCCCGTCCTCTCTCTCCCTCACTGTCTCTCCCGTCCTCCCTCATTGTCTCTCCCGTCCTCTCTCTCCCTCACTGTCTCTCCCGTCCTCTCGCTCCCTTGCTGTCTCTCCCGTTCTCTCTCTCCCCCTGACTGTCTCTCCCGTCCTCTCTCTCTCCATCGCTGTCTCTCCCGTCTCTTTCTCCCTCGCTGTCTCTCCCGTCCTCTCTCTCCCTTGCTGTCTCTCCCATTCTCTCTCTCCCCCTGACTGTCTCTCCCGTCCTCTCTCTTCCTCACTGTCTCTCCCGTCCTCTCTCTCTCCATCGTTGTCTCTCCCGTCCTCTCTCTCCCTCGCTGTCTCTCCCGTCCTCCCTCGTTGTCTCTCCCGCTCTCTCTCTCCCTCGATGTCTCTCCTGTCCTCCCTCGCTGTCTCTCCCGTCCTCCCTCACTGTCTCTCTCGTCCTCCCTCACGGTCTCTCCCGTCCTGTCTCTCCCGTCCTCTCTCTCCCTCACTGTTTCTCCCGTCCTCTCTGTCCCTCACTGTCTCTCCCGTCCTCTCTCTCCATCGCTGTCTCTCCCGTCTCTCTCTCTCCTCGCTGTCTCTCCCATCCTCTCTCTCCCGTCCTCTCTCTCCATCACTGTCTCTCCCGTCCTCTCTCTCCCTCACTGTCTCTCCCGTCCTCTCTCTCCCTCGCTGTCTCTCCCGTCCTCTCTCTCCCTCGCTGTCTCTCCCATCCTCTCTCTCCCTCGCTGTCTCTCCCATCCTCTCTCTCCCTCGCTGTCTATCCCGTCTTCTCTCTCCCTCGCTGTCTCTCCCATCCTCTCTCTCCAACACTGTCTCTCCCATCCCCTCTCCCTCGCTGTTACTCCCGTCCTCTCTCTCCCTCGCTGTCTCTCCCGTTCTCTCTCTCTCCCTCACTGTCTCTCCCATCCTCTCTCTCTCCATCGCTGTCTCTCCCGTCCTCTCTCTCTCCCTCGCTGTCTCTCCCGTCCTCTCTCTCCAACGCTGTCTCTCCCGTCCTCTCTCTCCCTCACTGTCTCTCCCGTCCTCTCTCTCCCTCGCTGTCTCTCCCGTCCTCTATCTCCCTCGCTGTCTCACCCGTCCTCCCTCGCTGTCTCTCCCGTCCTCCCTCATTGTCTCTCTCGCCCTCCCTCACTGTCTCTCCCGTCCTCTCTCTCCCTCACTGTCTCTCCCTCACTGTCTCTCCCGTCCTCTCTTTCCCTCGCTGTCTCTCCCGTCCTCTCTCTCCCTCGCTGTCTCTCTCATCCTCTCTCTCCCTCGCTGTCTCTCCCGTCCTCTCTCTCCAACGCTGTCTCTCCCGTCCTCTCTCTCCCTCGCTGTCTCTCCCGTCCTCTCTCTCCCTCACTGCCTCTCCCGTCCTCTCTCTCCCTTGCTGTCTCTCCTGTCCTCTTTCTCCCTCGCTGTCTCTCCCGTCCTCTCTCTCCCTCGCTGTCTCTCTCATCCTCTCTCTCCCTCGCTGTCTCTCCCGTCCTCTCTCTCCAACGCTGTCTCTCCCGTCCTCTCTCTCCCTCGCTGTCTCTCCCGTCCTCTCTCTCCCTCGCTGCCTCTCCCGTCCTCTCTCTCCCTTGCTGTCTCTCCCGTCCTCTTTCTCCCTCGCTGTCTCTCCCGTCCTCTCTCCCCCTGGCTGTCCCTCCCGTTCTCTCTCTCCCCCTGACTGTCTCTCCCGTCCTCTCTCTCTCCAACGCTGTCTCTCCCGTCCTCTCTCCCTCGCTGTCTCTCCCGTCCTCTCTCTCCCTCACTGCCTCTCCCGTCCTCTCTCTCCCTTGCTGTCTCTCCCGTCCTTTTCTCCCTCGCTGTCTCTCCCATCCTCTCTCTCTCCATCGTTGTCTCTCCCGTCCTCTCTCTCCCTCACTGTCTCTCCCGTCCTCCCTCATTGTCTCTCCCGTCCTCTCTCTCCCTCACTGTCTCTCCCGTCCTCTCTCTCCCTTGCTGTCTCTCCCGTTCTCTCTCTCCCCCTGACTGTCTCTCCCGTCCTCTCTCTCTCCATCGCTGTCTCTCCCGTCTCTTTCTCCCTCGCTGTCTCTCCCGTCCTCTCTCTCCCTTGCTGTCTCTCCCATTCTCTCTCTCCCCCTGACTGTCTCTCCCGTCCTCTCTCTCCCTCGTTGTCTCTCTCATCCTCTCTCTCCCTCGCTGTCTCTCCCGTCCTCTCTCTCCAACGCTGTCTCTCCCGTTCTCTCTCTCCCCCTGACTGTCTCGCCCGTCCTCTCTCTCTCCAACGCTGTCTCTCCCATCCTCTCTCTCCCTCGCTGTCTCTCCCGTCCTCTTTCTCCCTCGCTGTCTCTCCCGTCCTCTCTCTCCCTTGCTGTCTCTCCCGTCCTCTTTCTCCCTCGCTGTCTCTTCCATCCTCTCTCTCTCCATCGTTGTCTCTCCCGTCCTCTCTCTCCCTCACTGTCTCTCCCGTCCTCCCTCATTGTCTCTCCCGTCCTCTCTCTCCCTCACTGTCTCTCCCGTCCTCTCTCTCCCTTGCTGTCTCTCCCGTTCTCTCTCTCCCCCTGACTGTCTCTCCCGTCCTCTCTCTCTCCATCGCTGTCTCTCCCATCGTCTCTCTCTCCATCGTTGTCTCTCCCGTCCTCTCTCTCCCTCACTGTCTCTCCCATCCTCCCTCACTGTCTCTCCCTCACTGTCTCTCCCGTCCTCTCTCTCCCTCGCTGTCTCTCCCGTCCTCTCTCTCCCTCGCTGTCTCTCCCCTACTCCCCTATGACACGCAGGCAGGCAGCCCTCATAATTGGGCTTGTTTGCTTCGTACAGAGAGTGCTGTTCAAGGAGAGTGACAAACTGGCCTGGAACAGAAACAGCCTTCTGATTGGTAGATTGTTACTATTTTGAGGTGGCTGGTGCAAAACCACTTTGATTGACTTTACTATAGCTCTCTCCTGTGCTGTTCTTATTTTTCTTCCGGAGAAAGCTTCCTGTTTGACAGTCTGTTAGCGTTTCCGTGGAAGGGCAAGTCGAACCCAAATTCTCCTGACGTGCTTTTTTGAAAAAAAAAAATCATCATTACATCGGCAAAACATAATTAGCACTCATAATTCATTGTGCCTGTCTACGTAGTTTCTCTGAGTGCGCTGGTGATATACTTGGATCAAAGGCAGGATGATTTAGAGAGGCAAGGGCCCCCACTGGTACTCCATCTGTATGCAGTGGGCCCCGGCCCCGTCCATGCACAGCGCCATGGTTATTACCGATAATGATGGTACATATTCATGAGGCGTGCTCTGAGAGGTCCCTGGGTTGGTTCCCCTGAGGGGGACGGTGAGGGTGGTGAGGTTGGTGGTTGTGGAGCTGACAGGATGAAGTGCACCACAGAGCCCCAGAACAGAAACACATTTAGACCCATCCAAATTATGAGAAGCAAAAAGATAACTCATTGACACACTGGAAATAATCAACCAAAAAACAGAGCACATTGGAATGCTATTTGGCCCTAAACAGAGTGAACTAGAATGCTATTTGGCCCTAAACAGAGTGTACACAGTGTCAGAATACCTCACCACTGTGACTAACCCTAAATTAAGAAAATCCTTGACTGTTGTAACGGTTTTGACTTGAGGTTATTGTTTGTAGGGGTGCCAGGTAGGTGGTACCAGGTAGGTGGTACCAGGTAGGTGGTACCTACCAGAGAAAATATTGAGTTCTAGTTTTGGTTTGGGAGGAAATGAGTCCCATCTGGTCCGTCAAGTCTACACCAATACAAAGGACTCATGTAAAAGTCAGGATGGACATACACTTTTTATAAACCCTTAAAATATTGGAAATAACTTCAAAACTACTGTGTTCTTTTGCCTATTACCAACATAAATGATCACACACACATAACAATATAAGAAATAATGAGCTCTGGTTCATCCAGAAATGTCCTGTACCACGGGCCTAAAAGAGTCCAGCCTGGTAAAGGAGTTCAGGGAACTCAGGTGACCTTGGTCACGCAATGTTTGTCCGTTCATTCAAGTGTAGCGTAAACCCAGTCTCAATCAAAATATCAACTCTTTTACCACGCAACCAAGAAGAGTATCAAATCTCAGTAAGTCTTCAAGTACAACTGACCACATAAATCATCACGGTCTATCATCACACCAAAACAAATGAAATACCGTATACAAAAAGGTTGTAGTCAGTCGGTCAGTCAGACAATCCACGATGAACAACGGAGAGGTGTAGGCCAACGGAAGCAAAGAGTGCATGGGATCCTGAACAACGGAGAGGTGTAGGCCAACGGAAGCAAAGAGTGCATGGGATCCTGAACAACGGAGAGGTGTAGGCCAACGGAAGCAAAGAGTGCATGGGATCCTGAACAACGGAGAGGTGTAGGCCAACGGAAGCAAAGAGTGCATGGGATCCTGAACAACGGAGAGGTGTAGGCCAACGGAAGCAAAGAGTGCATGGGATCCTGAACAACGGAGAGGTGTAGGCCAACGGAAGCAAAGAGTGCATGGGATCCTGAACAACGGAGAGGTGTAGGCCAACGGAAGCAAAGAGTGCATGGGATCCTGAACAACGGAGAGGTGTAGGCCAACGGAAGCAAAGAGTGCATGGGATCCTGAACAACGGAGAGGTGTAGGCCAACGGAAGCAAAGAGTGCATGGGATCCTGAACAACGGAGAGGTGTAGGCCAACGGAAGCAAAGAGTGCATGGGATCCTGAACAACGGAGAGGTGTAGGCCAACGGAAGCAAAGAGTGCATGGGATCCTGAACAACGGAGAGGTGTAGGCCAACGGAAGCAAAGAGTGCATGGGATCCTGAACAACGGAGAGGTGTAGGCCAACGGAAGCAAAGAGTGCATGGGATCCTGAACAACGGAGAGGTGTAGGCCAACGGAAGCAAAGAGTGCATGGAATCCTGAACAACGGAGAGGTGTAGGCCAACGGAAGCAAAGAGTGCATGGGATCCTGCAAACTTGCTATTAGGCTACAAAGCACACTTTTAAATGGAACAAAACAAACGGAACTGAGAAGGTTCGGAACTGAGAAGGTTCGGAACTGAGAAGGTTCGGAACTGAGAAGGTTCGGAACTGAGAAGGTTCGGAACTGAGAAGGTTCGGAACTGAGAAGGTTCGGAACTGAGAAGGTTCGGAACTGAGGGTTGAACACATCCTCATTCGTGTCTCCATCACAACCCCACTTTTGTGCAGCTGTCTATTTAATTGGGCATTAAAGGGGAAGCGCCCTATTGGAAGGATAAGCACTGAGACGGTTCAGACAAGTTCAGGGCGTCCCACTATGTACAGACTCAGTGAGCCTAGCCTTGCTATTGAGAGAGACCGCTATAGGCCGACCTGCATCTCAAGAGAAGACAGGCTATGTACACACTGCCCACAAAATGAGGTGGAAACTGAGCTGCACGTCCTAACCTCCTGCCCGATGTATGACCATATTAGAGACACATATTTCCCTCAAATTACACAGTTCCACAAAGAATTTGAAAACAAATGAAACATTGATAAACTCCCATATGTGTTAGGCGAAATAAAACAGTGGGAAGTCACGGCAGCACGGGGCCCGTTCCCATGAGAAAAGGGCAACTAGTGGAGCACAATTGACACTGTAAATACCAGCTATATTTGTATGTTTATTTATTTTCCCTTTCATACTTCAACTACTTACACATTGTTACAACATAGCCAATAATATAGCATTTCAAATGTCTATATTCTTTGAACCTTTGTGAGTGTTATGTTTATGAATGTTTCCCTTGTTTATTTCCCTTCTGTTTAATGTCTTCATTTGCTTTGGCAATGTAAACATATGTTTCCTATGCTATTAAAGCCCTTTGAATGTAATTGAATTGAGAGAGAGAGAGAGAGAGAGAGAGAGAGAGAGAGAGAGAGAGAGAGAGAGAGAGCAAAGACGGAGAGAGAGTGAGAGAGAGCACAGAGGGAGAGGGAGGGAGAGAGAGAGCACAGAGGGAGAGGGAGAGAGAGAGAGAGCACAGAGGTAGAGGGAGGGAGAGAGAGAGCACAGAGGGAGAGGGAGAGAGAGAGAGCACAGAGGGAGAGGGAGGGAGAGAGAGAGCACAGAGGGAGAGGGAGAGAGAGAGAGAGCACAGAGGGAGAGGGAGAGAGAGAGAGAGAGAGCAAAGAGGGAGAGGGAGGGAGAGAGAGAGCACAGAGGGAGAGGGAGGGAGAGAGAGCACAGAGGGAGAGGGAGGGAGGGAGAGGGAGAGAGAGAGAGCACAGAGGGAGAGGGAGGGAGAGAGAGAGAGCAAAGACGGAGAGAGAGTGAGAGAGAGCACAGAGGGAGAGAGAGGGAGAGAGAGCACAGAGGGAGAGGGAGGGAGAGAGAGAGAGCACAGAGGGAGAGGGAGGGAGAGAGAGAGCACAGAGGGAGAGGGAGAGAGAGAGCACAGAGGTAGAGGGAGGGAGAGAGAGAGAGAGAGCACAGAGGGAGAGGGAGGGAGAGAGAGAGCACAGAGGGAGAGAGCCCCCCATGGGGAAAAATAAGGTTCTAGTGCACCAGAGAAATCAACATCATGTAGCCCACCACGTCTCGCCAAATGTTAGACAGAGAATAAAAAATAAATAATCACCTATTCATTAGAAACGACTTCCTGTATAAAAATATACATTCTACCGTATATGTTGGCTTCAGGATGGTTTCTACGTGGTTGAAGGTCAGCACCAACTGGTGCGTTTGTGGGAACTCTCTGAAGAAGGAAAAGCATGTCTGAATGAATCCTTTTTTTTTCAGATTCTATGCTGCTGAAATTTGTATCGCTCTGAATTTCCTGCACGAAAAGGGAATCATCTACCGAGATTTGAAACTGGACAACGTCCTCTTGGATCACGAGGGACACATCAAGCTCACAGACTACGGGATGTGCAAGGTGAGACACTCAGAACTACTGCACAATGTACTGTTATAGCACTGCTGAACTGTTACTGCTGAAGGACTTCTCATTCACTATGTAGAAGTGGATCAATACACTAGGTATCGAAGTCGCACACTTTTTCTTATTTTCTCTCTCCTACAGTCTTTCTCTGTTATCCTCCCTGTATCTTTTCATCTTTAACTCTCTCTCCTCTCTCCTCTCTCCTCCATCTCTCTCCTATCATCTTTCTCTGTTATCCTCCCTGTATCTCACCATCTTTAACTCTCTCTCTCCTCTCTCCTCCATCTCTCTCCTACCATCTTTCTCTGTTATCCTCCCTGTATCTCACCATCTTTAACTCTCTCTCTCCTCCTCCTCCTCCATCTCTCTCCTATCATCTTTCTCTGTTATCCTCCCTGTATCTCTCCATCTTTAACTCTCTCTCTCCTCTCTCCTCCTCCGTCTCTCTTCTACCATCTTCCTCTGTTATCCTCCCTGTATCTCTCCATCTTTAACTCTCTCTCTCCTCTCTCCTCCTCCATCTCTCTCCTACCGTCTTCCTCTATTATCCTCCTTGTATCTCTCCATCTTTAACTCTCTCTCTCCTCTCTCCTCTCTCCTCCTCCATCTCTCTCCTACCGTCTTCCTCTATTATCCTCCTTGTATCTCTCCATCTTTAACTCTCTCTCTCCTCTCTCCTCTCTCCTCCTCCATCTCTCTCCTACCATCTTCCTCTGTTATCCTCCCTGTATCTCTCCATCTTTAACTCTCTCTCCTCTCTCCTCCTCCTCCTCCTCCATCTCTCTCCTACCGTCTTCCTCTGTTATCCTCCCTGTATCTCTCCATCTCTAACTCTCTCTCTCCATCTCTCTCCTACCATCTTCCTCTGTTATCCTCCCTGTATCTCTCCATCTCTAACTCTCTCTCTCCTCTCTCCTCTCTCCTCCTCCATCTCTTTCCTACCATCTTCCTCTGTTATCCTCCCTGTATCTCTCCATCTTTAACTCTCACTCTCCTCTCTCCTCCTCCTCCATCTCTCTCCTACCGTCTTCCTCTGTTATCCTCCCTGTATCTCTCCATCTTTAACTCTCTCTCCTCTCTCCTCTCTCCTCCTCCATCTCTCTCCTACTGTCTTCCTCTGATATCCTCCCTGTATCTCTCCATCTTTAACTCTCTCTCTCCTCTCTCCTCCTCCATCTCTTTCCTACCATCTTCCTCTGTTATCCTCCCTGTATCTCTCCATCTTTAACTCTCTCTCTCCTCTCTCCTCCTCCTCCATCTCTCTCCTACCGTCTTCCTCTGTTATCCTCCCTGTATCTCTCCATCTTTAACTCTCTCTCCTCTCTCCTCTCTCCTCCTCCATCTCTCTCCTACTGTCTTCCTCTGATATCCTCCCTGTATCTCTCCATCTTTAACTCTCTCTCTCCTCTCTCCTCTCTCCTCCTCCATCTCTTTCCTACCATCTTCCTCTGTTATCCTCCCTGTATCTCTCCATCTTTAACTCTCACTCTCCTCTCTCCTCCTCCTCCATCTCTCTCCTACTGTCTTCCTCTGTTATCCTCCCTGTATCTCTCCATCTTTAACTCTCTCTCCTCTCTCCTCTCTCCTCCTCCATCTCTCTCCTACTGTCTTCCTCTGTTATCCTCCCTGTATCTCTCCATCTTTAACTCTCTCTCTCCTCTCTCCTCCTCCTCCTCCATCTCTCTCCTACCATCTTCCTCTGTTATCCTCCCTGTATCTCTACATCTTTAACTCTCTCTCTCTCCTCTCTCCTCCTCCTCCTCCATCTCTCTCCTCTATCAGGAGGGTATCAGACCTGGAGACACCACCAGTACATTCTGTGGAACCCCCAACTACATCGGCCCTGAGATCCTCAGAGGGGAAGACTATGGTGAGTCCCTATTGTCAACAACACATACATGGAGGGAATGGGGAGAACATGAGCTCTGGGAATTTGCCTTTTAGACTGTTAAACTCAAAACAATAAAAATAAAAAACGTGAAAGAAATGAACAGATCTCTCTCAAACCATTTCTGTCGTTACCATACTGTAACTGAATCTAACCAAGATGACTGACGGTTGCCTGTCGTCTCTCTCCAGGGTTCAGTGTTGACTGGTGGGCGTTAGGCATGCTTATGTTTGAGATGACTGACGGTTGTCTGTGGTCTCTCTCCAGGGTTCAGTGTTGACTGGTGGGCGTTAGGCATGCTTATGTTTGAGATGACTGACGGTTGTCTGTGGTCTCTCTCCAGGGTTCAGTGTTGACTGGTGGGCGTTAGGCATGCTTATGTTTGAGATGACTGACGGTTGTCTGTGGTCTCTCTCCAGGGTTCAGTGTTGACTGGTGGGCGTTAGGCATGCTTATGTTTGAGATGACTGACGGTTGTCTGTGGTCTCTCTCCAGGGTTCAGTGTTGACTGGTGGGCGTTAGGCATGCTTATGTTTGAGATGACTGACGGTTGTCTGTGGTCTCTCTCCAGGGTTCAGTGTTGACTGGTGGGCGTTAGGCATGCTTATGTTTGAGATGACTGACGGTTGTCTGTGGTCTCTCTCCAGGGTTCAGTGTTGACTGGTGGGCGTTAGGCATGCTTATGTTTGAGATGACTGACGGTTGCCTGTCGTCTCTCTCCAGGGTTCAGTGTTGACTGGTGGGCGTTAGGCATGCTTATGTTTGAGATGACTGACGGTTGTCTGTGGTCTCTCTCCAGGGTTTCAGTGTTGACTGGTGGGCGTTAGGCATGCTTATGTTTGAGATGACTGACGGTTGTCTGTGGTCTCTCTCCAGGGTTCAGTGTTGACTGGTGGGCGTTAGGCATGCTTATGTTTGAGATGACTGACGGTTGTCTGTGGTCTCTCTCCAGGGTTCAGTGTTGACTGGTGGGCGTTAGGCATGCTTATGTTTGAGATGACTGACGGTTGTCTGTGGTCTCTCTCCAGGGTTCAGTGTTGACTGGTGGGCGTTAGGCATGCTTATGTTTGAGATGACTGACGGTTGTCTGTGGTCTCTCTCCAGGGTTCAGTGTTGACTGGTGGGCGTTAGGCATGCTTATGTTTGAGATGACTGACGGTTGCCTGTCGTCTCTCTCCAGGGTTCAGTGTTGACTGGTGGGCGTTAGGCATGCTTATGTTTGAGATGACTGACGGTTGTCTGTGGTCTCTCTCCAGGGTTCAGTGTTGACTGGTGGGCGTTAGGCATGCTTATGTTTGAGATGACTGACGGTTGTCTGTCGTCTCTCTCCAGGGTTCAGTGTTGACTGGTGGGCGTTAGGCATGCTTATGTTTGAGATGACTGACGGTTGTCTGTGGTCTCTCTCCAGGGTTCAGTGTTGACTGGTGGGCGTTAGGCATGCTTATGTTTGAGATGACTGACGGTTGCCTGTCGTCTCTCTCCAGGGTTCAGTGTTGACTGGTGGGCGTTAGGCATGCTTATGTTTGAGATGACTGACGGTTGCCTGTCGTCTCTCTCCAGGGTTCAGTGTTGACTGGTGGGCGTTAGGTGTGCTTATGTTTGAGATGATGGCCGGGAGGTCCCCTTTCGACATCATCACCGACAATCCTGACATGAATACAGAGGAGTACCTCTTCCAAGGTGAGAGAGCCTCTACTACAGTTTGGAGTGGATTCATGACAGCGCATCTTACCTAGTGTCACACAGTGCTTCACATTGTTAAGTGTGACATCCACCACTACTACTACTAGGCAATATGTATGGTGGTGATGTATGGTGGCCATTTTGCATCAAAAAACAACACATGCTCTGATCACATTGGCTACTCACTCCTCCACTCAAAGGGCATGATTATTCAGGATAGCAGTACTTCACATGTCTTTAAATGTCTTACTATGTATATCTGGAAATGTGTATTTTGGTGCTCCAAACCCCCTCAGAAAGCACACAAACACACCACGCGTCTCTCAATACAGTTCTTATTTATTTATTATGTATTTTGTGTTCAAAACGATAAATATTTGCACACAAGAAAGAAGTATGAGACATTCGGACAGCTAGAGCCATACCACAGGGGAGCCAACTGCTTCTTGTGTGACACATTGGAAGGCTACCAGACGTGTTACGTCGTTGAAATATAATTGATTCAATGGGGATGCCGGTTATTTTATTTGTATGTGTTATACTGTACTACAATCCACCCTATACCTCGCTGGAGCGAACATTCCTCCATACCCCCCCCCCCCCCCCCAGCAGCTTGGGCATGGGCACTGAAACCCACGGGCATCTGCCAACCCTTTGGTCTTCCTCACGCCCCCACAGGGCAAGCAGCATGCTCCTGGATACCACCTCGCTAGCGGAAACAGGCCCCTCTATCCGTAGGGGGTGACCAGCCTTATGTCACCACCCTGACCAGTGCCAACCTCACCCTCGCCAACCCAGGCACACATGCCAACCCCCAGAACCATAGACTGACACACAGAGTTTAGGGTTGGCATGGTGATATCCAAAGTTCCAGAACAATCAGGTTCTTGCAGTTAGGTTCTAAGCCAGTGAGAGTGTTAGTGTCATGGAACATTTGGTGTCAACCTGGTGGGGGATAGAATTTGGCCAAGCTCTGTCTGTCTGTCTGTCTGCCTTTCCATCCATAATATGCTACACTCTACCATACTCTACCGCTCCCCAACCCTTCCTTCTGGTGACCACTAAACAACATCAGTGATCCTAACCCAGGCCCCAGGCCCCAGGCCCCAGGCCCCAGGCTACAGGCCCCAGGCTACAGGCCACAGGCCCCAGGCCCCAGGCTACAGGCCACAGGCCCCAGGCCCCAGGCCCCAGGCCCCAGGCCAAATCTCTCACCAGCCCCAGATAGGGACCCCAGAAATCTGCCAATGTGCCCTTGAGCAAGGCAGGTAACCCCACACAACAGCTCCCCGGGCACCAGAAGGAAGTGCACTAGATATGGACTAGGGTGCCATTTGGTACACAGTCAGAGACTGATCCAGTTATCATTTCATTAGGACTCAGCGCACACAAACAGATCAGAGAGAGCTGAAGAGGAGGATAAACATCTCTACTATTCCATCTGTAATCTGTTCATCAGAGAGCCAGGGATGTTCAACTGCTTTGCGTCTGCCTTGTCTCCACCTAGACACGTAATGTTTGTTATGACTGTGAGTTTTTTTAAATGTTTAGGTCAATCAAGGATTTAATTGACCCCACAGAGAATGCATCTAAACAAATCTCTCCTTTCTCCTGCAGTGTAACACTTCCCTTTATGGGTTTAGGGAACTCCATGTAGGCCAGGCCTACACCGATCCCATTAAATAGTTGTTATATGTGGGGAGGAATGAACATGTGTACAGCTCAGGAGGAAGGAGAGATTATAGGGATGTACCCAGAGTGTCAGTGGCTCCAACTAACCAACGAGGTCAGCTGCTACACAATACCACTAAATTGTTTTCCACTGTGGAAAACAGAACTTGTTGTCCTTCAGTGGTGTGTTGAGCCTGTGTGCCGCGAGTCTCAAGGAAGCAGTCACAGAGCAGGGCACCCTCCTCCTCCCCCTTTCCACCCCCTCGCTTGTACGCAGCAGACACAGGCTCCCTTGGGCACCCACGGGCAGGCCAGATGGTGAATCACCAATTGTTTGCCTCACTCCCTCCGCAGGATTGTCCTCCCTCTCTCTGTCTCATACATTCTCTCTCTCTCTCTCTCTCTCTCTCTCTCTCTCTCTCTCTCTCTCTCTCTCTCTCTCTCTCTCTCTCTCTCTCTCTCTCTCTCTGTCTCTGTCTCTCTCTGTCTTTCTCTGTCTTTCTCTGTCTTCCTCTGTCTCTCTCTGTCTCTCTCTGTCTCTCTCTGTCTCTCTCTGTCTGTCTCTCTCTCTCTCTCTGTCTCTGTCTCTGTGTCTCTCTCTGTCTCTGTCTCTCTCTGTCTCTCTCTGTCTCTGTCTCTGTGTCTCTCTCTGTCTCTGTCTCTCTCTGTCTCTCTCTGTCTGTGTCTCTCTCTCTCTCTGTCTCTGTCTCTGTCTCTGTCTCTGTGTCTCTCTCTCTGTCTTTTCCACACAGTTATTCTGGAAAAAACTATTCGCATCCCAAGGTCCCTGTCGGTAAAGGCTGCCAGCGTGCTGAAGGGCTTTTTAAACAAGGTGAGAGAAGAACACCGTAGTGTTCACCAAGTGTGTCCAATAAAGCGTGTCCCTCCCCCTCGGTGAAAACAGCATGCGAAGGACCGTGTTCAAGACTCCATCAGGACAGACACTCTGTGAAGGCCACATCCATTTGGCTGAGAGACAGAGTGTGTGTGTGTGTGTGTGTGTGTGTGTGTGTGTGTGTGTGTGTGTGTGTGTGTGTGTGTGTGTGTGTGTGTGTGTGTGTGTGTGTGTGTGTGTGTGTGTGTGTGTGTGTGTGTGTGTGTGTGTGTGTGTGTGTGTGCGTGTATGGATGTTTTTACGTGTGTATATATAGGGCCTTCAAGAAAGTATTCTCACCCCTTGATTTCTTCCACATTTTGCTGTGTTACAGCTTGAATTTAAGATTACATTTAGATATTGTGTCTAATCTACACACAATACCCCATGTCATTTTGTGTAGATCGTTGACAAACAAAATCAAATTAAAACCATTTTAATCCCACTTTGTAACACGATGAAGTGTTGGAAAGGCAAGGGGTGTGAATACTTTCTTGAAGGCACCGCGTGTGTGAGTACGTGCGTGCGTGCGTGCGTGTGTGTGTGTGTATGTGTGTGTGTATGTGTGCGTGCGTGTTTCTACGTGTTTGAGTGCATCATCCCTGATATACATGGCTATGATAAGAAACTATAGTGGGGGAGTGAATGGTCTTGGGGATCTTCACATTTAACCTTTGCTAGTTAGTATTACAATTATTGTACTGATGAAAATACCACATCCCCACTGTTGGGAGTCAGCAGGTGGGTGGTGGTTTGTCCAAATTACATACAGTATGTAGAGGGGCTGATTAAATAGACAGGGGGAAGAAACTAATACAGTGGGAAGAAAAAGTATGTGAACCCTTTAAAATTACCTGGATTTCTGCATAAATTGGTCATAATATTTTATCTGATCTTCATCTAGGTCACAACAACAGACAAACACAGTCTGCTTAAACTAATAATACACAAACAACTATAATTGTTCATGTCTTTGTTGAACACACCGTGTAAACATTCACTGTGCAGGGTGGGAAAAGTATGTGAACCCTTGGATTTAATAACTGGTTGACCCTCCTTTGGCAGCAATAACCTCAACCAAACATTTTCTGTAGTTGCAGATCAGACCTGCACAATGACCTGCACAATGGTCAGGAGGAATTGTGGACCATTCCTCTTTACAAAACTGTTTCAGCTCAGCAATATTCTTGGGATGTCTGGTGTGAACCGCTCTCTTGAGGTCATGCCACAGCATCTCAATCGGGTTGAGGTCAGGACTGACTGGGCCTTCTGTTGAGCTTCAATTTACAGACTGATAGCCTTACATTCTCCTGCAAAATGTCTTGATAAACTTGGGAGTTTATTTTTCTGTCGATGATAGCAAGCTGTCCAGGCCCTCCACCATACTTTACAGTTGGGATGAGGTTTTGATGTGGGTGTGCTGTGCCTTTTTTTCCACACAGTGTGTTGTGTGTTCCTTACAAACAACACAACTTTAGTTTCATCTGTCCACAGAATATTTTGCCAGAAGTGCTGTGGAACATCCAGGTGCTCTTTTGCAAACTTCAGACATGCAGCAATGTTTTTTTTGGACAGCAGAGGCTTCTTCCATGGTGTCCTCCCATGAACCCCATTCTTGTTTAGTGTTTTAAGTATTGTAGACTCATCAACAGCGATGTTAGCATCTTCCAGAGATTTCTGTAAGTCTTAACCTCATTGAGCATTCTGCGCTGTACTCTTGCAGTCATTTTTGCAGGATGGCCACTCCTAGGGAGAATAGCAACTGTGCTGAAATTTCTCCATTCATAGACAATTTGTCTTTCCGTGGACTGATGAACATCAAGGCTTTTAGAGATACTTTTGTAACCCTTTCCAGCTTCATGCAATGCATCAATTCTTAATCTTAGGTCTCCTGAGATCTCTTTAGTTCGAGGCATGGTTAACTTCAGGCAATACTTCTTGTGAATAGCAACTCAAAATTTGTGAGTGTTTTTTTATGGGGCAGGGCAGCTCTAACCAACATCTTCAATCTCATCTCATTGATTAGACTCCAGGTTAGCTGACTCCTGACTACAATTAGCTTTTGGAGAAGTAGCCTAGAGGTTCACATACCTTCTCCAACCTACACTGTGAATGTTTAAATAATGTATTCAATATAGACAAGAAGAATACAATAATTTGTGTGTTACTAGTTTAAGCACACTGTATTTGTCTCTTGTTGTGGCTTAGATGAAGATCAGATCACATTTTATGTCAAATTTATGCAGAACTCCAGGTAATTTCAAAGGGTTCATTAAATGTTTCTAGCCACTGTAGGTGGCTTCGGAGAATTTGAGGTCAATCAAGGATTTACTTGACCCCCACAGAGAATACGTCCCAATAATATCTCCTTTCTTCCGAAGTGTACGCTTGTACACTTCCATTTATGGATTTAACAGGAAATAACTGGTTTAAGGAACTCCATGTCGGCCAGGCCTCCACCAATCTTATGAAACGGTTTTTACAAGTGGCATATGACACGGGTAGAGGAGTAGTGTAAGGGTTTGTTTGAGGGAAATACATACTGAATTTAGTGTTTCATTTCAATAAATGTTACATCTCTACATTATACCAAGATCACATTGTTGTAAATTGCTGTAACTGGTGCGATACGCCAACACAGTGCTTCTTTCTGCCTGTGCACTGCTTGCTCTTTGGGGTTTTAGGCTGGGTATCTGTAAACCACTTTGACAATTGCTGCTGTTAAAACCAGTTTATATTTCATTGAGCACACAAACTCTTGATTCTACTAATTTCTCTCCATCTAACAGGACCCCAAAGAGCGTCTGGGTTGCCAGGTCCAAACGGGCTTCGCTGACATCAAGTCGCACACGTTTTTCCGCAACATAGACTGGGACCAGGTAAGCCTCCAATCATATCCATTTAAACAGCGTAGAAGAGTAAATGTGAATAAACCCATCTTGGTCAGTCAGTATCACCTGTGGGAACCCATCTTGGTCGGTCAGTATCGCCTGTGGGAACCCATCTTGGTCGGTCAGTATCGCCTGTGGGAACCCATCTTGGTCGGTCAGTATCGCCTGTGGGAACCCATCTTGGTCGGTCAGTATCGCCTGTGGGAACCCATCTTGGTCGGTCAGTATCACCTGTGGGAACCCATCTTGGTCGGTCAGTATCACCTGTGGGAACCCATCTTGATCGGTCAGTATGGTCCTTCTGCAGCTCAGTTGGTAGAGCATGGCGCTTGTAATGCCAGGGTAGTGGGTTCAATCCCCGGGACCACCCATACGTAGAATGTATGCACACATGACTGTAAGTCGCTTTGGATAAAAGCTTCTGCTAAATTGCATATATTATATTATATTAGTATCACCTGTGGGAACCCATCTTGGGGAACCCATCTTGGTTGGTTAGACACGCAGTATCACCCGTGGGACCCATCTTGATTGGTTAGACACTCAGTATCACCCGTGGGAACTCATCTTTATACGATGTATAAAAAGTGCTAGAATTCCTAAACTGTTCACCTCATAATAATTATATCATTTCAAATACTAAGCGCTGGAGTACAGAGGCCCCCCCCCCCAAAAAAATAACGTCACTGTTCAAATAGTTGCTCATACACAGTGACCTGGACAGGATTCAGTGTTTCAGCACATTATTTGTTTCTAGTCAGTCTATCCTGTATATTCAACACAAACGACAGGAAATGCCTTGTTCACAGCCGTGCCTCCTTTTCTGTGACATGCTTTTATCAGTTCTCAATAGAATGTGTTAGTCAACAGCATCTCATGAGGTCATGTTTAAGACTCTGTAACAATTGTTTAAAAAAACAACAACGTAATAATACCTCTCTCAGGAAAAGCAGTAGAACTAGATTTATAGCCAACTGGTCTCTGTTACGATTATGTTTAGACGAGACCAAGACATCATGGGAAAGATGTTATTTACTGGTTGTTAGCTGGTCCGATTACAACCCGATAAAGACGTATTTTTCAAGTTTCTAAAAAAACGTTGACGAAACGTGTTTCTACAAACAGTAAAAACAACCTGACCAAGCATATAAAATAAGTCATAATGGCATCCCTGTAACATGTGTTGTCCGCTGGTTTAGTCACTTCTACCTACTGACTATTACCAGCTGTTTACCAGCGGTCCTTCTGTAGCTCAGTTGGTAGAGTATGATGCTTGTAACGCCAGGGTAGTGGGTTCGATTCCTGGGACCACCCATACGTAGAATGTATGCACACATGACTGTAAGTTGCTTTGGATAAAAGCGTCTGCTAAATGGCATATATATTATTATTATTAATAATTATTAATAATAAATAATAATAAATAAATAAAAATATAAATACACAACGAAGAGGACTAAAGGTCAAGAGGCAATTGACAATCAATGGAAATAGTTGTTTTTCAGTTCAACATCTGTTTAGAATCTGTATAGGGGTTCCAGTCTTGGACTCATAGTTACATGTGAGAAGTTCTCATTGGTCCAAATTGTCTATACATTGATCCTGAAACGGAATACTTGGTATTTGGCCATTGGCCCAATTTTACTGCAAGAAATTCTAATTGGTCAACTACAGGCTAGGCTTGGGTATAAATGACATCCTGTCTCTTTGTTCAGTGGAGAAAACACTGAGGACAGGGGAGAATAAACATTGACCATCTACTTTCCAGCATAAAAACTATGATTAGTTCTCTTTGAATAAATACATTTTTCTCGAAGTGATTTGTTTTGAGGTCTCTGTTATTGAAGAATAACATCAACTACTAACACCAATCAGATACATTCTGCCAAGGTCGATTGCCGTATAGGTAGATGGGAGGGAACATCTTAATGGAACGAAGTGCAGCCCATGTCCATAACATACAGTAAGTGTGTCACGATCATCGTAAGAAGTGGACCAAAGCGCAGCGTGGTGAGAAATGTGCTGACACAAGCAACTAAGCCAAACACAGAAACAGACAAACTAGACATACAACATAGAATGCCCACTCAGGTCACACCCTGACCAAACAAACCATATAAACATACAAAGCAAACTATGGTCAGGGCGGGACAACGTGTCCCTGCTCAGTGCTGCTCCCCAGAGAATGTGCTACGCCACTGCTTATAACTATAACTATAAGAAATCTAAGATGTGTCAAATCAATTATATCCAGGTCAGTGCTTCAACTATGCTTTTGGTTTGCTAATTTGCTAGCTACAGTTGAAGTCGGAAATGTACATAGGTTGGAGTCATTAAAACTCATTTTCCAACCACTCCACAAATTTCTTGTTAACAAACTATAGTTTTGGCAAGTCGGTTAAGACATCTACTTTGTGCATGACACAAGTCATTTTTCCAACAATTGTTTACAGACAGATTACTTAACTTATAATTCAATGTATCACAATTCCAGTGGGTCAGAAGTTTTAGAAACTTCTAATAGGCTAATTGACATCATTTGAGTCAATTGGAGGTGGATGTATTTCAAAGCCTAACTTCAAACTCAGTGGCTCTTTGCTTGACATCATGGGAAAGTCAAAAGAAATCAGCCAAGACCTCAGAAAAAATAAATTGTAGACCTCCACAAGCCTGATTCATCCTTGGGAGCAATTTCCAACTGCCTGAAGGTACCACGTTCATCTGTACAAACAATAGTACGCAAATATAAACACCATGGGATCACACAGCCGTCATACCGCTCAGGAAGGAGACACATTCTGTCTCCTAGAGATGAACGTGCTTTGGTGTGAAAAGTGCAAATCAATCCCAGAACAACAGCAAAGGACCTTGTGAAGATGCTGGAGGAAACAGGTACAAACGTGTCTATATCCACAGTAAAACGAGTCCTATATTGACATAACCTGAAAGGCCGCTCTTCAAGGAAGAAGCCACTGCTCCAAATCTGCAATAAAAAAAAACAGACTACGGTTTGCAACAACACATGGGGACAAATATTGCACTTTTGGAGAAATTTCCTCTGGTCTGATGAGACAAAAAGAGAACTGTTTGGCCATAATGACCATCGTTATGTTTGGAGGAAAAATGGGGAGGCTTCCCCATGACTATCCCAACATGAAGCATGGGGGTGGCAGCATCATGTTGGGGGGGGGTGCTTCACAAAATAGATGGCATCATGAGGCAGAATAATGATGTGGATATATTGAAGCAACATCTCAAGACATCAGTCAGGAAGTTAAAGCTTGGTTGCAAATGGGTCTTCCAAATGGACAATGACCCCAAGCATACTTCCAAAGTTGTGGCAAAATGGCTTAAGAAAACAAAGTCAAGGTATTGGAGTGGCCATTACAAAGACCTGACCTCAATCCCATAGACAATGTGCAGACAGAACTGAAAAAGGGTGTGTGAGCAAGGAGGCCTACAAACCTGACTCAGTCACACCAGCTCTGTCAGGAGGCCTACAAACCTGACTCAGTCACACCAGCTCTGTCAGGAGGAATGGACCAACATTCACCCAACTTATTGTGGGAAGCTTGTGGAAAGCTACCCGAAACGTTTGACCCAAGTTAAACAAATTAAAGGCAATGCTACAAAATACTAATTGAATGTACGTAAACTTCTGACCCACTGGGAATGTGATTGTCACACCCTGACCATAGTTTGTTTTGTGTGTTCTATGTTTTGTTTGGTCAGGGTGTGATCTGAGTGGGCATTCTATGTTGGATGTCTTGTTTGTCTGTTTCTGTGTTTGGGCCTGATATGGTTCTCAATCAGAGGCAGGTGTTAGTCATTGTCTCTGATTGGGAGCCATATTTAGGTAGCCTGTTTTGTGTTGGGATTTGTGGGTGATTGTTCCTGTCTCAGTGTTTGTTTGCACCAGATAAGGCTGTTTAGGTTTTCACTTTATGTTTATTGTTTTTGTATTGTTCGGTATTATCTTTATTAAAGATGTATCAATATAACCACGCTGCGTTTTGGTCCGCCTCTCCTTCGACACAAGAAAACCGTTACAGTGATGAAATAAATAAATGCTGAAATAAAATCATTCTCTCTATTATTATCACATTTCACATTCTTAAAATAAAGTGGTGATCTGACCTAAGACAGGGAATTTTTACTCGGATTAAATGTCAGGAATTGTGAAAAACTGAGTTTAAATGTATTTGGCTAAGGTGTATGTAAACTTCCGACTTCAACTGTAAATCGCTAGATGTTAAGATGAAGCTTCTTGTCAATTCTTGATCAATATCCCTGTTTCCTAAATAGTTTTTTTTGGGGGGGGAGGCCTATGATGGTAGGAACATCAGGATCACACCCAACCCTAGTTTACAGACTTTTTGGGCCTAAAATACTGAACTTATCCTTTAATAAATTATTTCCCAACAGTTCAATATATCAGATTTGTCATGCAGAATTTTGATATGTGCAATTTAAATGAACTGTGTTAAAAGTGTGATGATACAGAAGAACTCTCCAAATCACATTAAGCTAAATAGCGTAAGAGATGAACGGTAATCAAAGCCAACGCCTCAGTCTTTGTCTTCATGTTTTCCTTTTGGGGAAATTGCAGAGGGAGTCTCACCATAAAACAAAAACTATTTCTCAGTGTCAGTAATGAACCTTGACATGACATCAGTAATGAGCCATGACAAAGGGAAAGCTTGGGAAATTTGACCCCTTTGATATTTTCACCAACCCCTGTGAAACCTCCATGGTAAAAAGCTTGTTGAATCTGTGACTGCATACTGCGGTGTGCCTCAGTGGCTGGTGGGAGTTGAAGGTGTGGAATTCGTACACACTGCAAGAAACCTAACTGTCTCGGGCCCTGACAGAACTCCCGGGCTCGGCACAGCTCTGACTGCTGTTGTTTAACTATATTAATATGAATCACAACACAGGCTCCTAAGGGAGTGCCGGCTTTCCCTCTGAAGCGGTGACACCTTTGAAAATCATTACCTCATGCTCTTTTAAACAACACCTTCCTGCCAGAGAGCGAGACAACTGTCAACTTGATGCTTTTTTTTCTTCAGTTGAGGCGTCAGTCATAATAGTGTCTTAGCGTTTGCCGTCACATATTGCCATCTAGAAACAAGATTGCAGACTGTTCTAGAGTGTAGTGCCAGAGAGGGGTTCAGATTGCAGACTGTTCCAGAGTGTAGTGCCAGAGAGTGGTTCAGCATGCAGACTGTTCCAGAGTGTAGTGCCAGAGAGTGGTTCAGAATGCAGACTGTTCCAGAGTGTAGTGCCAGAGAGTGGTTCAGATTGCAGACTGTTCCAGAGTGTAGTGCCAGAGAGTGGTTCAGATTGCAGACTGTTCCAGAGTGTAGTGCCAGAGAGTGGTTCAGATTGCAGACTGTTCCAGAGTGTAGTGCCAGAGAGTGGTTCAGATTGCAGACTGTTCCAGAGTGTAGTGCCAGAGAGGGGTTCAGATTGCAGACTGTTCCAGAGGGTAGTGCCAGAGAGTGGTTCAGCATGCAGACTGTTCCAGAGTTCCAGAGAGTGTAGTGCCAGTCTCCAGAGTGGTTCAGCATGCAGACTGTTCCAGAGTGTAGTGCCAGAGAGTGGTTCAGCATGCAGACTGTTCCAGAGTGTAGCACCAGAGAGGGTTCAGCATGCAGACTGTTCGAGAGTGTAGCACCAGAATGCAGACTGTTCCAGAGTGTAGTGCCAGAGAGTGTGTCTTAGCGTTTGCTGTTCCAGAGTGTAGTTCAGCATGCAGACTGTTCCAGAGTGTAGTGCCAGAGCGTGGTTCAGCATGCAGACTGTTCCAGAGTGTAGCACCAGAGAGTGGTTCAGAATGCAGACTGTTCCAGAGTGTAGTGCCAGAGAGTGGTTCAGCATGCAGACTGTTCCAGAGTGTAGTGCCAGAGAGTGGTTCAGAATGCAGACTGTTCCAGAGTGTAGTGCCAGAGAGTGGTTCAGATGCAGACTGTTCCAGAGTGTAGTGCCAGAGAGTGGTTCAGCATGCAGACTGTTCCAGAGTGTAGTGCCAGAGAGTGGTTCAGCATGCAGACTGTTCCAGAGTGTAGTGCCAGAGAGTGGTTCAGCATGCAGACTGTTCCAGAGTGTAGTGCCAGAGAGTGGTTCAGCATGCAGACTGTTCCAGAGTGTAGTGCCAGAGAGTGGTTCAGCATGCAGATTGTTCCAGAGTGTAGTGCCAGAGAGTGGTTCAGCATGCAGACTGTTCCAGAGTGTAGTGCCAGAGAGTGGTTCAGCATGCAGACTGTTCTAAAGTGAATTGCCAGAGAGTGGTTCAGCATGCAGACTGTTCCAGAGTGTAGTGCCAGAGAGTGGTTCAGCATGAAGACTGTTCCAGAGTGTAGTGCCAGAGAGTGGTTCAGCATGCAGACTGTTCCAGAGTGTAGTGCCAGAGAGTGGTTCAGAATGCAGACTGTTCCAGAGTGTAGTGCCAGAGAGTGGTTCAGCATGCAGACTGTTCCAGAGTGTAGCACCAGAGAGTTTTTCAGAATGCAGACTGTTCCAGAGTGTAGTGCCAGAGAGTGGTTCAGCATACAGACTGTTCTAGAGTGTAGCACCAGCGAGTGGTTCAGAATGCAGACTGTTCCAGAGTGTAGTGCCAGAGAGTGGTTCAGCATGCAGACTGTTCCAGAGTGTAGTGCCAGAGAGTGGTTCAGCATGCAGACTGTTCCAGAGTGTAGTCGCTCTGGAGTAAGAGCAGACTGTTCCAAGTGACTTAAATGTAAATGTAAATGTAGTGCCAGAGAGTGGTTCAGCATGCAGACTGTTCCAGAGTGTAGTGCCAGAGAGTTTTTCAGAATGCAGACTGTTCCAGAGTGTAGTGCCAGAGAGTGGTTCAGCATGCAGACTGTTCGAGAGTGTAGCACCAGAGAGTTTTTCAGAATGCAGACTGTTCCAGAGTGTAGTGCCAGAGAGTGGTTCAGCATGCAGACTGTTCCAGAGTGTAGTGCCAGAGAGTGGTTCAGAATGCAGACTGTTCCAGAGTGTAGTGCCAGAGAGTGGTTCAGCATGCAGACTGTTCCAGAGTGTAGCACCAGAGAGTTTTTCAGAATGCAGACTGTTCCAGAGTGTAGTGCCAGAGAGTGGTTCAGCATGCAGACTGTTCCAGAGTGTAGCACCAGCGAGTTTTTCAGAATGCAGACTGTTCCAGAGTGTAGTGCCAGAGAGTGGTTCAGCATGCAGACTGTTCCAGAGTGTAGTGCCAGAGAGTGGTTCAGCATGCAGACTGTTCCAGAGTGTAGTGCCAGAGAGTGGTTCAGCATGCAGACTGTTCTAGAGTGTAGCACCAGAGAGTTTTCAGAATGCAGACTGTTCCAGAGTGTAGTGCCAGAGAGTGGTTCAGCATGCAGACTGTTCTAGAGTGTAGTACCAGAGAGTTTTTCAGAATGCAGACTGTTCCAGAGTGTAGTGCCAGAGAGTGGTTCAGCATGCAGACTGTTCCAGAGTGTAGTGCCAGAGAGTGGTTCAGCATGCAGACTGTTCGAGAGTGTAGCACCAGAGAGTTTTTCAGAATGCAGACTGTTCCAGAGTGTAGTGCCAGAGAGTGGTTCAGCATGCAGACTGTTCGAGAGTGTAGCACCAGAGAGTTTTTCAGAATGCAGACTGTTCTAAAGTGTAGTACCAGAGAGTGGTTCAGAATGCAGACTGTTCTAGAGTGTAGCACCAGAGTGTTTCAGAATGCAGACTGTTCTAAAGTGTAGTACCAGAGAGGGGTTCAGAATGCAGACTGTTCTAGAGTGTAGCACCAGAGAGTGTTTCAGAATGCAGACTGTTCTAAAGTGTACTACCAGAGAGTGGTTCAGAATGCAGACTGTTCTAAAGTGTAGTACCAGAGAGTGGTTCAGAATGCAGACTGTTCTAGAGTGTAGTACCAGAGAGTGGTTCAGAATGCAGACTGTTCTAGAGTGTAGCACCAGAGAGTGGTTCAGAATGCAGACTGTTCTAGAGTGTAGTACCAGAGAGTGGTTCAGAATGCAGACTGTTCTAGAATGCAGACTGTAGTACCAGAGAGTGGTTCAGAATGCAGACTGTTGATAGAGTGTAGTACCAGAGAGTGGTTCAGAATGCAGACTGTTGTAGAGTGTAGCACCAGGGGAGTGGTTCAGAATGCAAACTGTTCTAGAGTGTAGTACCAGGGAGAGTGGTTCAGAATGCAGACTGTTCTAGAGTGTAGTACCAGAGAGTGGTTCAGAATGCAGACTGTTCTGGAGTGTAGCATCAGGGAGTGGTTCAGAATGGCAGCCGAGCAAACTGTTCTTGAGTGTAGTACCAGGGAGAGTGGTTCAGAATGCAGACTGTTCCTGAGTGTAGCACCAGGGAGAGTGGTTCAGAATGCAGACTGTTCCTGAGTGTAGTACCAGAGAGTGGTTCAGAATGCAGACTGTTCTAGAGTGTAGTACCAGAGAATGGTTCAGAATGCAGACTGTTCTAGAGTGTAGCACCAGAGTGAGTGGTTCAGAATGCAGACTTCTAGAGTGTAGCACCAGAGAGTGTTGCAGAATGCAGACTGTTCTAGAGTGTAGCACCAGAGAGTGTTTCAGAATGCAGACATAAAGATATAAATGCTATACCTACTAGCACTAAACATCTCTGGTTTTACAGTTCAGTACCCAGTCTTTTAAAGCCCCCTTTGCCCCATGCTGTTGATTACTAATTAGTCCTGCCACATCAGCATCTGCGTTTCCACCATCATCCTGGCTGCCGTGGCGATGAACCACATCATCATCTCCTTGTCCCTCTGGTTGAGTCTTAAAGAGTCCTCCCTGCCTCTGTATCACACACATGCACACTCTCTATTTGTCTTTCTCTTTCTCTCTCCATCTTGAGCTCTCTTTCTCTCTCCATCTCTCTCTCTCTGTCTCTCTCTCTGGTTCTCTTCTTAAAGCATGCTGGGAGTGTTTGAGTTTCTTATGCTGGGATCGTTGTTTGAGTGAAAAGAAGAGTGTCGTGTGTTGGTTGAGATGGTGTAGTTCTGGTTGATATTTGACAACTTTCTTTCGGTTTGCTATTTCTTGAAGTGGCTTTTTCTGATTTTCTTCTGTGCATGATTAAGGTTATTATTTTTGTTGTGGTAGAATTAGATCGTATTTTGTTTTTCTTAAAGAAGAGGGTCTGTTGATCGTAAGCATTACCTGATTTTAGATCAGTGGGGATGGTGTACTTCAAAGAAGAGGGTCTGGTTGATCGTATGGGGATGGTGTCCCTTAAAGAAGAGTCTGGTTGACGGCTTTAGGTGTGTTACTGAAGCTACTGTCACGGTGGAGGAGTTTCTGAAGAGCGTCTTGTAGGATGGTTGAGAAAAGAAGAGGGTCTATGAGAATGGTGTATTTCTTAAAGAATCTCTGGATGAATAAAGCGGTGGTGGTATTTCTTAAAGAAGAGTGTCTGGTTGATCGTATGGTTGAGCATGGTGTTCTTACTTCTTAAAGAAGAGTGTCTGGTTGATCGTATGGTTGAGCATGGTGTACTTCTTAAAGAAGAGTGTCTGGTTGATCGTATGGTTGAGCATGGTGTACTTCTTAAAGAAGAGTGTCTGGTAGATCGGATGGTTGAGCATGGTGTACTTCTTAAAGAAGAGTGTCTGGTAGATCGTATGGTTGAGCATGGTGTACTTCTTAAAGAAGAGTGTCTGGTAGATCGTATGGTTGAGCATGGTGTACTTCTTAAAGAAGAGTGTCTGGTTGATCGTATGGTTGAGCATGGTGTACTTCTTAAAGAAGAGTGTCTGGTTGATCGTATGGTTGAGCATGGTGTACTTCTTAAAGAAGTGTGTCTGGTTGATCGTATGGTTGAGCATGGTGTACTTCTTAAAGAAGAGTGTCTGGTTGATCGTATGATTGAGCATGGTGTACTTCTTAAAGAAGAGTGTCTGGTAGATCGTATGGTTGAGTATGGTGTACTTCTTAAAGAAGTGTGTCTGGTTGATCGTATGGTTGAGCATGGTGTACTTCTTAAAGAAGAGTGTCTGGTTGATCGTGTGGTTGAGAAAGGTGTACTTCTTAAAGAAGAGCACCTTGTAGATCGGATGGTTGAGCATGGCGTACTTCTTAAAGGAATGTTTATTCAAGTTACGCCACTTTTTTCTCCGTCAACAAGGGTAACGATTTCAAATGTACCGCCATTTATTCCTAATGAGCTATTGGAGCGCGAGATATTGCGCTTTGGGAAGTTCGCCAGTTCAATTAAGGTTGTCCCGTTGGGTTGCAAACACCCGGCGTTGAAACAGGTAATGTCATTTCGGCGACAGGTGTTTGTTTTTGGACTCACCGGAGCAGACTTTAGAGTTATCGTTTAAAATCAAGTATGACAATAGAATGTATATGGCTTATGCTAGTACGGGTAGTCAACGGTGTTTTGAGTGTGGGGATGTTGGTCATAAGCGACATGCTTGCCCGAAAAGGGAGAAGGCCGAGGGAGGGGCGCAGGTGGTCCTCGTAACGCCTGGGCCCACTGATGTAAGGAGAGGTGAGCTGACAGCGGTAGAGCAGCCACAAGCACCTGTTGCTGAGGAACAAGTTATCTGTGTTGAGGGCACGGAGTTGCAACTTGTATTAGAGGGAAATGTTATGCTACAGAAAAGTATTGTTGTAGAAGGTAAGGATGTATCTGAAGAGCCAGTTCCTCAGACTGGTGAGCAGGTGCCCAGTACGAGTGCTGGGTTAAAGGAGGGAGTTCATGTGGAGCTAGGCTCCCAGGTAGTGGAGGAGATGCCCACTATGAGTAATGGGGTACGGGAGGGGGTTCATGTGGAGCTAGGCTCCCAGGGAGTGGAGGAGATGCCCACTACGAGTGCTGGGGTTCATGTGGAGCTAGGCTCCCAGTTAGTGGAGGAGATGCCTGGTACGAGTGATGAGGTGCAAGTGGGGAGTGTTGAAAGGGATGTGGTAGAGGGGAGTCAGTTGTCTGTGGTCTCAGCTGAGGATCAGGAGAAGGATATGGATATCTCTTTAGATATGACAGCTGCTGGTGAGGACTCTTTATGATCTAGAGGAGGTAAATGAGTTTCTGGTTCAGACTTTTGGGAAATCTGTCAAATTGGCAGATTATTTTGATGTTGATAAGTTTGTGAGGTCAGCTGTGATGTTACAGAAGATGGTGGGGTTAGACCAATTGAGTGAGAAGAAGCGGTTTCGCTTGAGGAAATGTATTACTGCAGCAAAAGGGGGTTGGAAACATAGTCAGGTTAATTAAGAGAAGAAGAAAAAAATAATGATGATGATCATGCTTCATAGGGTGTCTTTTTTCTCCTTGGTTTCTCTGTGGTTTCTTCTGCTTTTCCTTTCTCTTTTCTACATGGAGGTACTAAGGGTTGGTTCTCTCAATATTAAAGTGGGAAGGGACAGGAATAAGAGGGCTTGGGTATTAGAAGTCATAAAACAGAAAAGGCTTAATGTAGTTTTCCGACAGGAGACACATAGTGATGAGGCAAATGAGGTTGACTAGGGTATGTGGTGGGAGGGGCAGCATGTCTCAGTCATGGTACTAATTTCAGTGCTGGGGTGGCAATCTTGTTTTCCTCAGGCTTAGGGGTGACTGTGGTATCTACAACAGAGATTGTCACGGGTCGGGTTTTATTGGTCAATGTGGATGTTATGTTTAAAAAGAAATATATGTTTGTTTATGTTCCTAATGAGGGTACAGAGCGTATTGCTGTATTTGATCAAATAAAGGAAACCTTAAGACAGTGTGATCAAGAGGGGTGTATGGTTTTAGGGGGAGACTGGAACTGTACAGTGGATTTTACTGTTGATCGCACCGCTGAAGAACCTCACCTGCGGTCAGCCACTTGCCTGTCTGGCCTATGAAATGAGTTTGAACTTTCTGATGTGTGGAGAGTAAGGAATGCAAAAGATAGGCAGTACACATGGCTAAAAATGAATGAAGGTCGTGTCAGTGCAGCAAGGTTAGACAGGTTGTATGTATCTGAGTAATACTGTAGTAGGGTTGGAAAGTGTGCCATTACTCCTGTGGGTTTCTCTGATCATCATATTGTTACTGTTGATATTCACTTGTCCTGTCCATGAAGGTCATCACCTTACTGGTATGTTAATGTTAAGTTGTTACATGATGTCATGTTTTGTGAAAGGTTTTTGTTGTTTTGGGAAAAAGGGAGGGTTATAAAAGGGAATTTTGAGTCATTGAGACAATGGTGGGAGGTTGGGAAGGCCCAAATACGAGTATTTTGTCAACAGTATACTGCTCTGTCTAAAAGTTAAAGAGACTATCAAGGTCCTTGAACAGGACATCAACTCTATTGAATTGAAGCTGCTCACTCAGAACGACCCTGGACTAGTCATGAACTTACAGGACAAAAGACATGAACTGAGGTCGTTTCTGCATGAAAGAGTGAAGGGTGCCTTGATTAGGTCTCGTTTTGCTTCCCTCAAGGATATGGATGCTCCTAGCGCTTAAAAAAAAACCTAGGACAGTCGACATTTCAACGTAAACAGATGGTCTGCCTTCATCTTCCTGATGGGAAGGTGACCACGGATGACATTGAAATGCGTCAACATGCCGTGGATTTCTACTCGGCCCTCTATAAGGCGGAGGATTGTGACTCTCTGTGTACTGAACAGTTGTTACACGGTCTTCCTCAATTGGGACCTGAGCAGAGAGTCGCATTGGACTCTGACATTACACTGCAAGAGCTGTCCACAGCAGTTATGCAGCTCTCAACAGGCCGAGCCCCTGTTAAGCACTTTTTGGGGTCTATTGGGGAGGATTTTTATGAAGTTGTGTGTGAATCTTTTCATGAGGGTTCGCTTCCTGTATCCTGTCAACGTGCGATGCTTTCACTGTTGCCAAAAAAGGGGGTTTTGGCTCTCATAAAAAATTGGAGACCTGTTGCTTTGCTGTGCGCTGAATACAAAATTGTTTCTAAATGTCTCTCAAACAGGTTGAAAGAGAATCTGGGATTGTTGATCCACAAGGACCAGTCCTACTGTGTACCTGATCGCTCTATTGTTGACAACTTGTTTCTGATGAGAGATGTTTTAGACATTTGTAAACTGTCTGACGTAAATGTGGGTTTACTTTCGTTGGATCAGGAGAAGGATTTGATTGTGTGGACCACCAGTACTTGTTTAAAACAATGAAAGCCTTTGGGTTTGGGGATGTTTTTTTGTCTTGGATGAGTTTACTGTATGCTGGGGCCTCGTGTTTGGTGAAGGTGGGGGTGGTTTGAGTTGCCCCATCCCTGTCCAAAGGGGCATCAGGCAGGGATGCCCAATTTCAGGGCAGTTATATAGCCTGGCGATTGAAGCAATGCTTTGTTTTTTAAGAGCGAAGCTTACTGGTTTCTCTCAGGTGTAATGAAGGATCCCACGATAGCACTGTCTGCGTATGCAGATGACGTGATAGTTTTTATTACAGGGGGTGAGGATGTTAAGGTTCTCTCAAACACTTTAAAGGTGTATGAGGGGGCCTCCTCAGCTAGAGTCAATTGGGGAAAGACTGAAGCACTGTGGGCAGGTCGGCTTCAAACGGGGTCCGCACCACGGTTACCAGGGGGGCTTCAGTGGGGTCCGCTCCACGGTTACCAGGGGGGCTTCAGTGGGGTCCGCTCCACGGTTTACCAGCGGGGCTTCAGTGGGGCAGAGATGGGATGAAGAATTTGGGGGCTTTTCTAGGCTCCGATGTCTTTTAGAAAAAGAACTGGGAGGGTGTATTGGAGAAAGTGTGTGCCAGACTGTCAAGGTGGAAATGGGTCCTGCCCCAGCTGTCTTATAGGGGAAGGGTCCTGGTAGCTAATAATCTTGCTGCCTCTACCCTGTGGCACAGACTAATGATTTTACAGCCACCAAAGGGTCTGATACAAGAGCTTCAGAGGACCCTTTCCAATTTCTTCTGGTCTGGACAACACTGGATTAAAGCTGCAGCCCTGTACCTGCCACTGCACGAGGGTGGGCAAGGCCTGGTGGACATTTCCTCTAGAATCATAGCTTTCCGGCTTCAAGCAGCCCAGAGATTGTTGTACAGAGACAGTTCTAGCTGGGTCGAAACAGCCTACATATTGATGACGAGAGCGGGCTGTTTGGGCTTAGACAAGCACCTTTTCCTCTTAAAGCTGGAGGGGGGTGATTTGCCTGGCCTGGCTCCATTTGACGAGTCTGTTATGCAGGCTTGGAGAGTCCTTGTCAAGTCCCGTAAGGCCTGCACACCACCAGGGATGTGGCTTTTTGAAGAGCCTCTTTTTCACAACACTGCCATCCAGTCCCGTGTTTTGGGTTCAGCCAGCCTACGTTCTTGCCTGTTAGGCGTGGGGTGTACCAAGCTGAGTCATCTGATGCGGAGCAGGAGCAGATCGTTGGAGGAGCTAGGAGAAAGAGCGGGGATCCGATCATCTCGCCTACTGAGGAAGGTCGTCGCTGAGGTCTGCATCTCCTTGCCAGTGCTTAATTTGCAGTATGTGACTGACACTTCCAATTCTGATCGGTGGAAGGAGGGTCTGGATTATGTGTTCCCTGCACTGATTGTTAGTGCTGCGATGAGGGCTTGCGAGGAGGATGTGGGGATGCTGCTTTCCTTCGATACCCCGGAGCTGGGGGAGTTCAAGGAGGTGGGAAAGACGGCCATGTACAGAATATGTGAAAAGCTGTCCTATGCCTCTTCCCTGGAAGGGGTAAAATCGACGAGGTGGGTGGGTGTGCTTGGTCCAGGTGCCTCTCCAAAAGGCTGTTGGTGATCATTATATAAACTGCCTATTGATAAGAGGACAGCTGACCTCCAATGGAGGATAATACATGGAGCTACTGTATAGCCCTCCAACACACATCTGGTACACCTGGACCCTACTGTTGGGGAGGGGTGTCCATTCTGTGCTGAGTCTGAATCTCTGGCACATCTGTTTTTACTGTGTCCCAGGTTGGTCGGGATGATTGAACTGATCACTGATTGGTTCTCAACGTTGGGAGAGGTTTTCTCTTCCCAACTGTATATATTTGGGTCAATGTACAGGTTCAGTCAAAAGGGTGTAGTTGTGTTGCTTAATTTTGTGTTAGGGGCAGCGAAATTAGCGATATGGAAGACCCGAAAGAACAGTATTCGGGGACAGAGGTCTGTGGATGTGGTGGGAATGCTGGAGGGAATGTTGGCAGCGAGGGTTGAGTTTGCCTATTATAAACTTGAGTAGCATCTGTTTTTGAGTATATGGGGTATTCAGAGGCTGTTGTGTTTAGTTACTGTGGAGGAGGAATTGGAGTTGTGTTTTTAATTGATGTGTAACTGTGTTTTTTTACGAGTATTTATTGTGTGGTGGGCCCCCAGACCCAATAAAGATTATTTAAAACCCCCCAAAATAATCTCTCTCTCTCTCTCTATCTCTCTCTCTGTCCGTCTCTCTCTCCCCCCGTCTCTCTCTCCCTCCGTCTCTCTCTCTCTCCGTCTCTCTCTCCCCGTCTCTCTCTCCGTCTCTCTCTCCGTCTCTCTCTCTGTCTTTCTCCTTCCGTCTCTCTCTCTCGGTCTTTCTCCCTCCGTCTCTCTCTCTCTCTCGTCTCTCTCTCTGTCTCTCTCTCCGTCTCATTCTCTCACTCTCTCTCCGTCTCACTCTCTCTCTCTCCGTCTCTCTCTCTGTCTCTCTCTCCGTCTCTCTCTCCATCTCTCTCTCTCCATCTCTCTCCGTCTCTCTCTCTCTCCGTCTCTCTCTCTCTCTCCGTCTCTCTCTCTGTCTCTCTCTCCGTCCCTCTCTCCGTCCGTCTCTCTCTCCCTCCGTCTCTCTCTCCCTCCGTCTCTCTCTCTCCCCGTCTCTCTCTCCGTCTCTCTCTCTGTCTTTCTCCCTCCGTCTCTCTCTCTGTCTTTCTCCCTCCGTCTCTCTCTCTGTCTCTCTCCCTCCGTCTCTCTCTCTCTCTCCGTCTCTCTCTCTCTCCGTCTCTCTCTCTCTCCGTCTCTCTCTCTACGTCTCTCTCTCCGTCTCACTCTCTCTCTCTCTCCGTCTCTCTCTCTGTCTCTCTCTCCGTCTCTCTCTCTCTCTCCATCTCTCTCCGTCTCTCTCTCTCTCCATCTCTCTGTCTCTCTCTCTCTCTCCGTCTCTCTCTCTCTCCATCTCTCTCCGTCTCTCTACGTCTCTCTCCGTCTCTCTCCGTCTCTCTGTCTCTCTCTCTCTCTCCGTCTCTCTCTCTCTCTCTCTCTCTGTCTCTCTCTCTCTCCATCTCTCTCCGTCTCTCTCCGTCTCTCTCCGTCTCTCTCAAATTCAAATTCAAGCTGCTTTATTGGCATGGCAAACATTGTTTCAACATTGCCTACGCAATGATAGCAAATAATAATATAAAATGGTAGTAAATAATAATACAAAATTAAATACAAAAATAATAACAATAAAATGGTAACAGTCAATAGTAGAAATGTAATAAATATAAAATCAAATTATGGAAAATGAAACTATAACTAACTTATAACTAAATAACGGTCATCTTCTCCTTTATATCAGTACTACAGCTACCATCATCATTACTACTACTACTATTACCATCACTAAACTGTCATCATTACCATTACCACCATTACCACTACTATTTGGAATGATAAACAACAATAATAATAGGAATACCAATAATAGTAATAATATGTAAGTTTCTGCTTACTATGCAGATGTTATTATTTAGTGTCAGGCAGGAAAATACATATTTGGCCAGGGCCCAATTATGGCAATATTGCTCTGGAATATGAATGTTCTGTTGAAGATCTTCTTTGGTTGGTGATAGAAGTACCAAGTCATCAGCATATAGCAGCTATTTCACCTCTGTGTCAAATAGTGTGAGTCCTGGGGCTGGAGAATGGTCCAACATGTCTGCTAATTCATTGATATAAATGTTGAAATGATTTGGACTCAAACTGCAGCCTTGTCTCACACCTCGACATTGTGAAAATTATTCTGTTCTTTGGTTTGTGATTTTTATTGCACACTTGTTTTCTGTGTACATATATTTTATTAAGTCATACACCTTACCACCAAGCCCACTTTGGAGAATTTTGTAGAATAGCCCTTCGTGCCAAATAGAATCAAATGCTTTTTTTAAATCAATAAAGCAAGCAAAGATTTTGCATTCTTTTTTTTTGGTGGACGTGTTTATTAATTAGTGTGTGTGAGGTGTATATATGGTCAGTAGTGTGATGGTGTTTATTAATTAGTGTGTGTGAGGTGTATATATGGTCAGTAGTGTGATGGTGTTTATTAATTAGTGTGTGTGAGGTGTATATATGGTCAGTAGTGTGATGGTGTTTATTAATTAGTGTGTGTGAGGTGTATATATGGTCAGTAGTGTGATGGTGTTTATTAATTAGTGTGTGAGGTGTATATATGGTCAGTAGTGTGATGGTGTTTATTAATTAGTGTGTGAGGTGTATATATGGTCAGTAGTGTGATGGTGTTTATTAATTAGTGTGTGAGGTGTATATATGGTCAGTAGTGTGATGGTGTTTATTAATTAGTGTGTGAGGTGTATATATGGTCAGTAGTGTGATGGTGTTTATTAATTAGTGTGTGAGGTGTATATATGGTCAGTAGTGAGATGGTGTTTATTAATTAGTGTGTGTAAGGTGTATATATGGTCAGTAGTGTGATGGTGTTTATTAATTAGTGTGTGAGGTGTATATATGGTCAGTAGTGTGATGGTGTTTATTAATTAGTGTGTGAGGTGTATATATGGTCAGTAGTGTGATGGTGTTTATTAATTAGTGTGTGAGGTGTATATATGGTCAGTAGTGTGATGGTGTTTATTAATTAGTGTGTGAGGTGTATATATGGTCAGTAGTGAGATGGTGTTTATTAATTAGTGTGTGTAAGGTGTATATATGGTCAGTAGTGTGGTGGTGTTTATTAATTAGTGTGTGTAAGGTGTATATATGGTCAGTAGTGTGATGGTGTTTATTAATTAGTGTGTGAGGTGTATATATGGTCAGTAGTGTGATGGTGTTTATTAATTAGTGTGTGAGGTGTATATATGGTCAGTAGTGTGATGGTGTTTATTAATTAGTGTGTGAGGTGTATATATGGTCAGTAGTGTGATGGTGTTTATTAATTAGTGTGTGAGATGTGTTTATATATGGTCAGTAGTGAGATGGTGTTTATTAATTAGTGTGTGTAAGGTGTATATATGGTCAGTAGTGTGGTGGTGTTTATTAATTAGTGTGTGTAAGGTGTATATATGGTCAGTAGTGAGATGGTGTTTATTAATTAGTGTGTGTAAGGTGTATATATGGTCAGTAGTGTGGTGGTGTTTATTAATTAGTGTGTGTAAGGTGTATATATGGTCAGTAGTGCGATGGTGTTTATTAATTAGTGTGTGAGGTGTATATATGGTCAGTAGTGTGATGGTGTTTATTAATTAGTGTGTGTAAGGTGTATATATGGTCAGTAGTGCGATGGTGTTTATTAATTAGTGTGTGAGGTGTATATATGGTCAGTAGTGTGATGGTGTTTATTAATTAGTGTGTGTAAGGTGTATATATGGTCAGTAGTGCGATGGTTAGGGAGAAAGCCAATTAGACATTTACTTATTACGTTTTTGTCTTGAAGAAAGGTTTGAATTCATGAATTCAAAATGCTACAGAAAACCTTTTCCAAGTTACTGTTTATGCAAATTCCCCTCTAATTATTGGGGTCTGATTTATCTCCACTTTTGTGGATAGGGGAGATGAGCCCCTGGTTCCAGACATCAGGGAAGTAGCCAGAAGTTAAAACCATGTTGAACAAATTAAGCACAGCATTTTGCAACTCAGGTGTGCTGTTTTTCAGCAATTCTTTGGTTTTCTCAAGTGTGCTTTCAATGCTGCTTTTTGGAATATGCAGTTGATGTTTTGAGTAGCCGAATTGACACCATCTTTATTGTTTTGGTACCGCAAGTTGTTGAAAAACTGTACAGAGTTCAATGTTTCAATGAATCTCTCTGCACTGTTTGGAGCCCATCTGTACGACTGGTTTATGTTGCAGAGTTTATTGGGCTGTTTTTTTTAATGAATATTGCCGGTTAATTTCTTCAGAAACACGTTGATCTGACTGTGATCTGACAATGGTGTCTGTGGTCTGACAGTGAATGCACTAATGGAGAAGGGGTCAATGTCTGTCCACTTCCTCTCTGAGTAGGAGAAAGCAGAGCCAAGGCTCTGGGCCACCTCCTCTCCGAGTAGGAGAAAGCGGAGCCGAGGCCCCAGGGTCATTTCCTTTCTGAGAAGGAGAGATCAGAGCCGACGCCCCAGGGCCACTTCCTCTCTGAGTAGGAGAGAAAGCCAAGGCCCCAGGGCCACTTCCTCTCTGAGTAGGAGAGATCAGAGACGACGCCCCAGGGCCACTTCCTCTCTAAGTAGGAGAGATCAGAGCCGAGGCCCCAGGGCCACTTCCTCTCTGAGTAGGAGAGATCAGAGCCGACGCCCCAGGGCCACTTCCTCTCTAAGTAGGAGAGATCAGAGGCGAGGCCCCAGGGCCACTTCCTCTCTGAGTAGGAGAGATCAGAGCCGAGGCCCCAGAGCCACTTCCTCTCTGAGTAGGAGAGATCAGAGCCGACACCCCAGGGCCACTTCCTCTCTAAGTAGGAGAGATCAGAGCCGAGGCCCCAGGGCCACTTCCTGTCTGAGTAGGAAAGATCAGAGCCGACGTCCCAGGGCCACTTCCTCTCTGAGTAGAAGAGATCAGAGCCGAGGCCCCAGGGCCACTTCCTCTCTGAGTAGAAGAGATCAGAGCCGAGGCCCGGCCCTCTGACTTCTACACGTTTCATTAATACCTCACAGGGCTCCTGCAGACCGCCAGCCAGTCAACCAGAGAGCCAGCCAGCCTACATCAGAGAGATAGAAGGGAGGGGAGGACCGTGGGAGAGGGGGGAGGGAGAGAGAGAAAGAGAGGTGTTCTATGCTGTTTGAAGCTCTGCCCACAAGTGCTTTGAACCAATAGCAGTAATGATCCATAGCAGTTGCCTGAGAGCCAGCAGGGAAATCAAGAGCCAAGAAATGCACACGTGCATGTGCTCACACGCACTAAGAAAACTATAATTGAAAAGCAAAGTGTGAGCTTTGTGGAGAACAAAAAAGAAAATACACATCAATCCATTTTAGTCTCACAATATCCGTGTTCTCATAAGGAAAATACAATAAATTTTATATTTACCAAAAAAATGGTTTTGGAAATATGTCTCAACCTTCCTTCACCTGTCCTATTGTCCCTCCCCTGCTTTTCTCTTTGTTGTCTTCCTCAAACAAGGCTTCTTGTTACACAGGTCAACCACTTTCTGGAGAAAAACTCCTTCATATGTGGTTGATTATGATGATGACCGTTGAAATGTTTTTCCTGCTGGCATACGTATATTCAACATAGCCAGACATACAGAGCTATGAAACATGGAGGAGGGGTCTACCTGACCTTGTCCCATGTTTTAGTCTTCCGTTGATTTTTTTTTTGCTATTTTGTGCACTAATTGAATTTCTAATTTTACCATTATTTAACTAGACAAGTCAGTTAATAACAAATAATTATTTTTAATGACAGCCTGGGAACAGTGGGTTAACTGCCTGTTCAGGGGCAAAACGACAGATTTCTACCTTGTCAGCTCGGGGATTTGAACTTGCAACCTTCCGGTTACTAGCCCAACGCTCTAACCACAAGGCTACCCTGCCGCCCCTAATGACAGTGTTGTTGTGCGTGTCTCCCCGTGCAGCTGGAGAAGAAACAGATGGCCCCGCCTTTCAAGCCCCAGATCACAGATGACTACGGCCTAGAGAACTTTGACACCCAGTTCACCAACGAACCAGTGCAGCTGACGCCGGACGACGAGTAAGTCCTTAAAAACAGACACGATTAGCCTGACATACCAAGAAATGTTTGATCAACACTTGATATTTATTGAAGTGTCATAGGCCTGTAGATGAGATTCAACAAGCCATCCAACTGTCTGTGGTCCTGTGTAGCTCAGTTGGTAGAGCATGGCGCTTGTAATGCCAGGGTAGTGGGTTCGATCCCCGCGACCACCCATACTTAGAATGTATGCACACATGACTGTAAGTCGCTTTGGATAAAAGCGTCTGCTAAATGGCATATATTATTATTATTATTATTAACTAGCTGTGTAACCTTGTCCATATATTGAACATCAGAGCACTAATGTTTTAGCTTCCTGTACAAGCTGCTAGTGTTATAACTAGTGTTATAACAGCTTAGTAACATAGATGGTTCGTGGATAGGGGAGCTACAGACAGGGAAACCCGGTTGAACTCTGGGAAATGTGTTGGTTGGCCAGTAAGGGGCACAAGACCAGTCCATTCCAGTCTGTTTGCTTTTGTACCACAAGGGATTGGAGGATGACAATGGGGGCTTGTCCAGAATCAATCCCTGGCCTTGACTCCCTAGAGATGATTCGTTTTAAACAATATGCGGAAAATTCCCCCTATAGCCTATCAGAGGGAAAGGTTGAGCTATCACTGTATTGCTTAATCCTATCAGATCATCTCAGATCTCCACAAGTGTCTAGGGGGTAGGCAATAGGGGTTGTTTCTGGACAGGGTCTATTCAGGGGTCTGCAACGTGTGGCTTTGGAGTCACATGCGGTTCTTTAACTGCCCCTTTGTGGCTCAATGGCTAACTCAGACTATTATAGTAGTAGTGAAGATCTTCAACAACCAGAGAGCATTGATCACCTCAGAGAGCATTGACCACCTCAGAGAGCATTTGACCACCTCAGAGAGTATTGACCACCTCAGAGAGCATTGACCACCTCAGAGAGCATTGACCACCTCAGAGAGCATTGACCACCTCAGAGAGCACTGACCACCTCAGAGAGCATTGACGACCGCAGAGAGCATTGACCACCTCAGAGAGCATTGACCACCTCAGAGACCACTGACCACCTCAGAGAGCACTGACCACCTCAGAGAGCACTGACCACCTCAGAGAGCACTGACCACCTCAGAGAGCATTGACCACCTCAGAGAGTATTGACTACCTCAGAGAGCATTGACCACCTCAGAGAGCATTGACCACCTCAGAGAGCATTGACCACCTCAGAGACCACTGACCACCTCAGAGAGCATTGACCACCTCAGAGAGCATTGACCACCTCAGAGAGCACTGACCACCTCAGAGAGCACTGACCACCCCAGAGAGCATTGACCACCTCAGAGAGCATTGACCACCTCAGAGAGCATTGACCACCTCAGAGAGCACTGACCACCTCAGAGAGCATTGACCACCTCAGAGAGCATTGACCACCTCAGAGAGCACTGACCACCTCAGAGAGCATTGACGACCGCAGAGAGCATTGACCACCTCAGAGAGCATTGACCACCTCAGAGAGCATTGACCACCTCAGAGACCACTGACCACCTCAGAGAGCACTGACCACCTCAGAGAGCACTGACCACCTCAGAGAGCATTGACCACCTCAGAGAGCACTGAACACCTCAGAGAGCATTGACCACCTCAGAGAGCATTGACCACCTCAGAAAGTATTGACCACCTCAGAGAGCACTGACCACCTCAGAGAGCACTGACCACCTCAGAGAGCATTGACCACCTCTGAGAGCACTGATCACCTCAGAGAGCATTGACGACCGCAGAGAGCATTGACCACCTCAGAGAGCATTGACCACCTCAGAGACCACTGACCACCTCAGAGAGCACTGACCACCTCAGAGAGCACTGACCACCTCAGAGAGCACTGACCACCTCAGAGAGCATTGACCACCTCAGAGAGCACTGACCACCTCAGAGAGCATTGACCACCTCAGAGAGCATTGACCACCCCAGAGAGCATTGACCACCTCAGAGAGCATTGACCACCTCAGAGAGCATTGACCACCTCAGAATCTGCAACATAACAGGGTTAACATTTGCTATTGTTACAATGAAATGCTGCTATGGATCAACGTCGGTTTCTATGGCTCTGCCCTCATTGTAAAAATCCCAATCACAACAGAGTTCGGGAGTAGAGACATCAGACGTGTGAGGACTCCACTGAACAAAGATCTACTTGGACACCCAATCCTTTCATCTTCAGTCCGTTTACGAGTGGTACTGTGCCAAGTTTCCGACTCTCGATGTCTTTGAAAGTAATTGTCTTCAAATGAGGAAAAAATAAACAAAAATGCCCTTCCAACAATGACTTCAGTCGTAGGTTGTGTTTTGATCGATGTAGACATCTTGTCCACGGGGGATTTGACAGGATCCTTGTTTTAGATTAACTTTGAAAGAATGGGCTAAAAAGATTTGGCATAGCAACAGAGGTGACTGCCATTCTACGGAGGGGCTCTGTAGCCAGAGTATGACAAACAAGCCAGGCTTTTCTCTGCAGGAGAACTATTCCAAACTATCCCATGTGGCTTTGCAAGTGGTGCCAATAGATATTACTGGGCTGACATTTGTCAATGTTTTCATTAAATGATCCATCGTGGTCTAATTGTGATGTTCAGGCTCAATGTTTGGTTTGTAATCATTCAGCATTCTATATAGAATATATGTATTGGCGATCAGATGAACAACACAAATTCAAGGAATTTCTAGGAACATACAGTTTTGAAACTACTTGAAACTCAACCCCTATCAGTCCACATCTGGTTTTTTTAAAAATACATAAAAAATGTCAGTTTCATCTTCAAATTCTGTATCTTACCTGCCTTTCTCTGTTTCGAGCCCTAACAAAGGCATATCGTCTATCTACCCATCTACCCTGGATAGAAACCCACAGTATCTCTGGAGTTCTGACACAGTAGTCGAGGTTTGTCTACTGAGGTGCAGTCAGATCAACCGGGGGTGCACCTCCCATGATGTAAAGCACCCCTCCTCCTCTGTGAGAGGTTGGCAGATGAAAAAAGAACAGTGAGTGAGGGAGGGAGAGAGGGAGGGAGGGAGAGAGGGAGGGAGGGAGAGAGGGAGGGAGGGAGAAAAAGAGGTGGAGGGGAGAGTAAAACAGGTCAGACAGAGGGAGGTAAAACAGTCAGGGAGACAGGGGAAAGTAAAACAGTCAGTCAGACAGAGAGACAGAGGGAGAGTAAAACAGTCAGTCAGACAGAGACAGGGGGAGAGTAAAACAGTCAGTCAGACAGAGGGAGAGTAAAACAGTCAGTCAGACAGAGAGACAGGGGGAGAGTAAAACAGTCAGTCAGACAGAGAGACAGAGAGACAGTAAAACAGTCAGTCAGACAGAGAGACAGGGGGAGAGTAAAACAGTCAGTCAGACAGAGAGACAGAGGGAGAGTAAAACAGTCAGTCAGACAGAGAGACAGGGAGAGTAAAACAGTCAGTCAGACAGAGAGACAGAGGGAGAGTAAAACAGTCAGTCAGACAGAGAGACAGAGGGAGAGTAAAACAGTCAGTCAGACAGAGGGAGAGTAAAACAGTCAGTCAGACAGAGAGACAGGGGGAGAGTAAAACAGTCAAACAGTAAAACAGTCAGACAGACAGAGACAGAGGGAGAGTAAAACAGTCAGTCAGACAGAGGGAGAGTAAAACAGTCAGTCAGACAGAGAGACAGAGGGAGAGTAAAACAGTCAGTCAGACAGAGGGAGAGTAAAACAGTCAGTCAGACAGAGAGACAGGGGGAGAGTAAAACAGTCAGTCAGACAGAGAGACAGAGGGAGAGTAAAACAGTCAGTCAGACAGAGAGACAGGAAAACAGTCAGTCAGACAAGGAGACAGTAAAACAGTCAGTCAGACAGAGAGACAGAGGGATAGTAAAACAGTCAGTCAGACAGAGAGACAGGGGGAGAGTAAAACAGTCAGTCAGACAGAGAGACCGAGGGATAGTAAAACAGTCAGTCAGACAGAGGGAGAGTAAAACAGTCAGTCAGACAGAGAGACAGTAAAACAGTCACTCAGACAAGGAGACAGTAAAACAGTCACTCAGACAGGGGAGAGTAAAACAGTCAGTCAGACAGAGAGACAGAGAGACAGTAAAACAGTCAGTCAGACAGAGAGACAGAGGGAGAGTAAAACAGTCAGTCAGACAGAGAGACAGAGGGAGAGTAAAACAGTCAGTCAGACAGAGAGACCGAGGGATAGTAAAACAGTCAGTCAGACAGAGAGAAAGGGGGAGAGTAAAACAGTCAGTCAGACAGAGAGACCGAGGGATAGTAAAACAGTCAGTCAGACAGGGGGAGAGTAAAACAGTCAGTCAGACAGAGAGACAGTAAAACAGTCAGTCAGACAGGGGGAGAGTAAAACAGTCAGTCAGACAGAGAGACAGAGGGAGAATAAAACAGTCAGTCAGACAGGGAGAATAAAACAGTCAGTCAGACAGAGAGACAGAGGGAGTAGGAGGAGAGGGGGAGAGAGACGGGGACGGGGAGGGAGATAGAGAGACAGTAACAGAGAGAGATAGAGAGACAGACACACAGTCAAAGACAGGCACACAGAGGGAGACAGACACACAGAGGGAGACAGACACACGGAGGGACAGACACACGGGGAGACAGACACAGAGGGCGACAGACACACAGGCGACAGACACGCAGTCGACAGACACGCAGTCGACAGACACACAGGCGACAGACACGCAGTTGACAGACACGCAGGCGACAGACACAGAGGGAGACAGACACACGGAGGGACAGACACACGGGGAGACAGACACAGAGGGCGACAGACACACAGGCGACACACGCAGGCGACAGACACGCGGGCGACAGACACAGAGGGAGACAGACACAGAGGGAGACAGACACAGAGGGAGACAGATACAGAGGGAGACAGACACAGAGGGCGACAGACACAGAGGGAGACCGACACAGAGGGAGACAGACACAGAGGGAGACAGACACAGAGGGAGACAGACACAGAGGGCGACGGACACAGAGGGCGACAGACCCCAGAGGGAGACAGACCCCAGAGGGAGACAGACCCCTTGGGCGACAGACCCCGTAGGCGACAGACACGCAGGCGACAGACACAGAGGGAAACAGACACAGGGAGAGACAGACAGAGAAGAAGGAAGATAGGGAGACAGACAGAGAGGGGGGAGAGATGGGAATCGAGAGACAGAGAGAGACTAGGAGAAGGGGTGGGGAGAGAGATGGGGAACGAGAGACAGAGAGAGACTAGGAGGGGGTGTGGAGAGAGATGGGGAACGAGAGACAGAGAGACTAGGAGGAGGGGTGGGGAGAGAGATGGGGAGCGAGAGACAGAGTGAGACTAGGAGGAGGGGTGGGGAGAGAGATGGGGAGCGAGAGACAGAGTGAGACTAGGAGGAGGGGTGGGGAGAGAGATGGGGAACGAGAGACATAGTGAGACTAGGAGGAGGGGTGGGGAGAGAGATGGGGAGCGAGAGACAGAGTGAGACTAGGAGGAGGGGTGGGGAGAGAGATGGGGAGCGAGAGACAGAGTGAGACTAGGAGGAGGGGTGGGGAGAGAGATGGGGAACGAGAGACAGAGTGAGACTAGGAGGAGGGGTGGGGAGAGAGATGGGGAGCGAGAGACAGAGTGAGACTAGGAGGAGGGGCGGGGAGAGAGATGGGGAGCGAGAGACAGACTGAGAGTGCCTACAGCAGCACCTAGATATTCTTCACAGATTCTGCCAGACCTGGGCCCTGACAGTAAATCTCAGGAAGACCAAAATAATGGTGTTCCAAAAAAGGCCCAGTCGCGAGGACCACAAATATAAATTCCATCTAGACACCGTTGCCCTCGAGCACACAAACTATACATACCTTGGTTAAACATCAGCGCCACAGGTAACCTCCACAAAGCTGTGAACGATCTGAACGATCTATGCCATCAAAAGGAACATAAAATTCAACATACCAATTAGGATCTGGCTAAAAATACTTGAATCAGTCATAGAACCCATTGCCCTTCATGGTTGTGAGGTCTGGGGTCCGCTCAGCAACCAAGAATTCACAAAATAGGACAAACACCAAATTGAGATTCTTCATGCAGAATTCTGCAATAATATCCTCAGTGTACAATGTAGAACACCAAATAATGCATGCAGAGCAGAATTAGGCCGATACCCACTAACTATCAAAATCCAGAAAAGAGCCGCTAAATTCTATAACCACCTAAAAGGAAGTGATTCCCAAACCTTCCATAACAAAACCATCACCTACAGAGAGATGAACCTGGAGAAGAGTTCCCTAAACAAGCTGTCCCTGGGGCTCTGTTCACAAACACAAACACACCACACAGAGCCCCAGGACAGCAACACAATTAGACCCAAGCAAATCATGAGAAAACAAAAATATAATTACTAGACACAATGGAAAGAATTAACAAAAAAAACAGAGTGAACTAGAATGCTATTTGGCCCAAACAGAGAGTACACAGTGGCAGAATACCTGACCACTGTGACTGACCCAAACTTAAGGAAAGCTTTGACTATATACAGACTCAGTGAGCATAGCCTTGCTATTGAGAAAGGCCGCCATAGGCAGACATGGCTCTCAAGAGAAGACAAGCTATGTGCTCACTGTCCACAAAATGAGGTGGAAACTGAGCTGTTCTTCCTAACCTCCTGCCCAATGTATGACCATATTAGAGACACATTTTTCCCTCAGATTACACAGATCCACAAAGAATTTGAAAACAAACCCCATTTTGATAACCTCCCATATCTATTGGGTGAAATACCACAGTGTGACTTCACAGCAGCAAGATTTGTGACCTGTTGCCACGAGAAAAGGGCAACCAGTGAAGAACAAAACACCACTGTAAATACAACCCATATTTATGCTTATTTATTTTCCCTTTCTTTTCCCTCTATTCCTCTCCCTTAAGTGTTCTTTAACCATTTGCACATTGTTACAACACTGTATATATATATATATAATATGACATTTGTATTGTCTATATTCTTTTGAAACTTCTGTATGTGTAATGTTTACTGTTATTTATTGTTTATTTCACTTTTGTATATTATCTACCTCACTTGCTTTGGCAATGTTAACACATGTTTCCCATGCCAATAAAGCCCCTTGAATTGAATTGAATTGAATTGAGAGACAAGGAGGGGGTGGGGAGAGAGATGGGGAACGAGAGACAGAGAGAGACTAGGAGGGGGTGGGGAGTGAGATGGGGAGCGAGAGACAGAGAGAGACTAGGAGGGGGTGGGGAGTGAGATGGGGATGAGAGACAGAGAGAGACTAGGAGGGGGGTGGGGAGAGAGATGGGGAACGAGAGACAGAGAGAGACTAGGAGGGGGTGGGGAGTGAGATGGGGAGCGAGAGACAGAGAGAGACTAGGAGGGGGGTGGGGAGAGAGATGGGGAACGAGAGACAGAGAGAGACTAGGAGGATGGGTGGGGAGAGAGATGAGGAACGAGAGACAGAGAGAGACTAGGAAGAGGGGCGGGGAGAGAGATGGGGAACGAGAGACAGAGAGAGACTAGGAGGATGGGTGGGGAGAGAGATGGGGAACGAGAGACAGAGAGAGACTAGGAGGATGGGTGGGGAGAGAGATGGGGAACGAGAGACAGAGAGAGACTAGGAGGGGGTGGGGAGTGAGATGGGGAGCGAGAGACAGAGAGAGACTAGGGAAGAGATGGGGAACGAGAGACAGAGAGAGACTAGGAGGGGGTGGGGAGAGATGGGGATGGGGGGGTGGGGAGAGAGTTGGGGAACGAGAGACAGAGAGAGACTAGGAGGATGGGTGGGGAGAGAGATGAGGAACGAGAGACAGAGAGAGACTAGGAAGAGGGGCGGGGAGAGAGATGGGGAACGAGAGACAGAGAGAGAGACTAGGAGGGGGTGGGGAGAGAGATGGGGAACGAGAGACAGAGAGAGACTAGGAGGATGGGTGGGGAGAGAGATGGGGAACGAGAGACAGAGAGAGACTAGGAGGAGGGGTGGGGAGAGAGATGGGGAACGAGAGACAGAGAGAGACTAGGAGGATGGGTGGGGAGAGAGATGGGGAACGAGAGACAGAGAGAGACTAGGAGGGGGTGGGGAGAGAGATGAGGAACGAGAGACAATTTTTGTTGTTTTTCACTTTATATATTCACTTTGTATGTTTTCTACCTCACTTGCTTTGGCAATGTTAACACATGTTTCCCATGCCAATAAAGCCCTTGAATTAAATTGAATTGAATTGAGAGACTAGGAGGGGGGTGGGGAGAGAGATGGGGAGCGAGAGACAGAGAGAGACTAGGAGGAGGGGTGGGGAGCGAGAGACAGAGAGAGACTAGGAGAGAGTTTAATTTGCCAGCGCCTTGTCAATGACCAGTAGGAGCAGACTCAAAGCAATAAGTATTCACTATGTTCTAGGCCTTGGCGAGCCACAGTGATTCAAGGGCTTTGTCTATAGACAGGGATGGGTCAAATGAACAATTCCCTGGATTTGTATTATATGGAGGAGGTTGATTGGATTGGATTGGATAGATTTTTATGAATCCTGTGTGTTTGTGTGGGCACCATCATCAAATACAGGACTGTCTGTCTCTCTTTCTCTCTCTCTCTTTTTTATCTCCCCCCTCTCTCCCCCCTCTCTCTCTCTCTCTCCCTCTCTCTCTCTCTCTCCCTCTCTCTTTATTTTTTCTCTCCTCTCTCTCTCTCTCAACCTCTCTCTCTCCCCCTCTCTCTCCCACCTCTCTCTCTCTCTCTCTCTCTCTCCCAACCTCTCTCTCTCCCCCTCTCTCTCTCTCACCTCTCTCTGCTCTCTCTCTCTCTCTCTCTCTCTCTCTCTCTCTCTCTCTCTCTCTCTCTCTCTCTCTCTCTCTCTCTCTCTCTCTCTCTCTCTCTCTCTCTCTCTCTCTCTCTCTCTCTCTCTCTCTCTCTCTCTCTCTCTCTCTCTCTCTCTCTCTCTCTCCTCTCTCTCTCTCTCTCTCTCTCTCTCTCTCTCTCTCTCTCTCTCTCTCTCTCTCTCTCTCTCTCTCTCTCTCTCTCTCTCTCTCTCTCTCTCTCTCTCTCTCTCTCTCTCTCTCTCTCTCTCTCTCTCTCCCAGCAGTCATTTCCCAGCTCTGCTGCCATGAAGGCAGCCTCAAATGACACCTTTTTCCCCTCCCATCAATTTTTCTTCCTCCTTCCTTCCTTCTTTCTTTTCTCTCTCTCTCTCTCTCTCTCTCTCTCTCTCTCTCTCTCTCTCTCTCTCTCTCTCTCTCTCTCTCTCTCCCCCTCTCTCTCTCTCTCTCTCTCTCTCTCTCTCTCTCTCTCTCTCTCTCTCTCTCTCTCAATGTCTGTATCCTCCTCTTTCGCTCTCTTTCACAATCTCTCTCTCGTTCTCTACATGTGTCTTTCTCGTCGATAATCACGCAGGCGCAGAGGAACAAAGAACCCCGGGCCGAGAGGGAAGAAGGCACTGCCTTTCCGCTGGTAGCGCTTTTAGGCAACATTTGCACAAATGAACACTTTCTTGGTCTGCGTCCCAAATGCTCCCTCCAGACCTCACTCGGTTTCCCTTTTGTGGTTTTGTGCCTCTCCCTTTTCTTTTCCTCTCCCTTAAGCCTGCTGCTACTATCTGACTTCACTCCCTTTTCTTTTCCTCTCCCTTAAGCCTGCTGCTACTATCTGACTTCACTCCCTTTTCTTTTCCTCTCCCTTAAGCCTGCTGCTACTATCTGACTTCACTCCCTTTTCTATTCCTCTCCCTCAAGCCTGCTGCTACTATCTGACTTCACTCCCTTTTCTTTTCCTCTCCCTTAAGCCTGCTGCTACTATCTGACTTCACTCCCTTTTCTTTTCCTCTCCCTTAAGCCTGCTGCTACTATCTGACTTCACTCCCTTTTCTTTTCCTCTCCCTTAAGCCTGCTGCTACTATCTGACTTCACTCCCTTTTCTTTTCCTCTCCCTTAAGCCTGCTGCTACTATCTGACTTCACCCCCTTTTCTTTTCCTCTCCCTTAAGCCTGCTGCTACTATCTGACTTCACTCCCTTTTCTTTTCCTCTCCCTCAAGCCTGCTGCTACTATCTGACTTCACTCACATGTATTTACAGTGATATCTAGCTGTGTGCAACCAAGTGTGCTCAGGGATAGAATATCCATCAATTATTCTTTTATTTTTTGTTGGGGGGGGACTATTTGTAAAATATTCAATGGAATCTTCCAGACTAGAACACTGTTGAGTGTATTTCAGTGTGTTGAATGTGATTATAAAGGTTTGGTGGTGTGTTGTAGTCAACAGAGTGTATGTCTGGATCTAGATTACAATGAAAAAAAAAATAGTCTAGGATCAGCTCTACCAACATTGAACCTCACCTCAACCATTACAAGCAAAACAACCTCACCCACCCAGGACCAGTATAAAGACAACCAACATCCCCAGGAGGGAAGCATCTCTCTCCCTCTCCCCAGCAAGAGGCCTTCTTCCTGGGGCTCCACTCCGTCACCCTCCCTGCTCCTCCCTAGCCTCCTGGGGAGTGTGGTCAGCCCTCTTTACTACGACAGATGAGGGCTGTGTCTCAAATGGCACCCTATTCCCTATGTAGTGAACTACTTTCAACCTCATCCTTATGGGCCCTTATTTTTACATGGCCTCTCCAAACCAGTCAGTCGGACAGACGGATGGGAGAGAGGGAGAGGGAGGGAGGGAGAGGGAGGGCGGTAGAAGGGCAGAGAGACGGGGGGAGGGGGAGACAGACAGGGAGGAGAGGGGAAGACAGACAGGGAGAGGGGGAAACAAAGAGGGAGGAGAGGGGGGCAGAGAGGGAGAGGGGGAGAGACAGAGAGAGACAGACACAGGAAGACAGACACGGTTTCACTTCATATAAAGATGATTACTTCATGTAAAGATGATTGCCACTTTGTTAATCGCTCTTATCCAAACCAAATTGGTGCAATCACCTTATGACATCCAGTGGGACAGTCACTTAACAATAGTGCATCTAAAACTTAGGGGGTTCACTGAGAGGCAACAACTTGCTGTTCTTTTTCTACTCTTTTCATGTTGCGCAAGGGCTCTTTTTTTGGCGTCGCTGGGGTTTGTTCCAATGGGGGCCAGGGCAGCAAACAGTTTTGAAAATAACCATATGTGGTAGGGATCAGTAGGCCAGTGGAGAACGGTGCCCTTGTTTGGGTGAATCTAGCCTGGAGACTACCAGGGGCAAGCACCATGGTCTTGTACTGATAGACTGGAAGCCAGGGAGAATCTACTGACGTGAGAGAACTTGGGAAGGTTGAACACCAGACGGGCTGCTTCTGGATGAGTTGAAGGGGTTTAATGGCACAGGCAGGGAGCCCAGCCAACAGCGAGAGTAATCCAGACGGGAGATGACAAGTGCCTGGTGAATCTACCTGTGTGAGGATACAAGGTGACTACCAGGTGAATCTACTGATGTTAGAGAACGACAGGGTGTTGTCCAGGTGAATTCTTGGCGCTCTGGGAGGATACACAGGTGAATCTACTGTAGACTGGAACCAGTCCTGAGGATCTCTTGCTACGAGGTTCAGCTTGAGGTGGTGATCCGTCATCACAAGATGATTCTACTGTAGACTAAACCAAGGCCTCTGCTGAGGAGACTAAGAAGCACAGGGGAGTTCACTGAATCTACAACTGTGACTACCATGTGAATCTACTGTTTAGGCCGATTTTAAAATAACCATATGTGTGTTAGATCAGTACAGTGGAGAGGCCAGGTGAATCTACTGTAGACTACCAGGGGAATCTACTGTAGACTACCAGGTGAATCTACTGTAGGCTACCAGGTGAATCTACTGTAGACTACCAGGGGAATCTACTGTAGACTACCAGGTGAATCTACTGTAGGATACAAGGTGACTACCAGGTGAATCTACTGTAGACTACCAGGTGAATCTACTGTAGGCTACAAGTTGACTAGACTACAGGTGAATCTACTGTAGGATACAAGGTGACTACCAGGTGAATCTACTGTAGACTACCAGGTGAATCTATGTAGGCTACCAGGTGAATCTACTGTAGGCTACCAGGTGAATCTACTGTAGACTATCAGGTGAATCTACTGTAGACTACCAGGTGAATCTACTGTAGACTATCAGGTGAATATACTGTAGACTACCAGGTGAATCTACTGTAGACTACCAGGTGAATCTACTGTAGACTACCAGGTGAATCTACTGTAGACTATCAGGTGAATCTACTGTAGACTACCAGGTGAATCTACTGTAGACTACCAGGTGAATCTACTGTAGACTACTAGGTGAATCTACTGTAGGCTACAAGTTGACTACCAGGTGAATCTACTGTAGGATACAAGGTGACTACCAGGTGAATCTACTGTAGACTACCAGGTGAATCTATGTAGGCTACCAGGTGAATCTACTGTAGGCTACCAGGTGAATCTACTATAGAATACCAGGTGAATCTACTGTAGACAACCAGGTGAATCTACTGTAGACTACTAGGTGAATCTACTGTAGGCTACAAGGTGACTACCAGGTGAATCTACTGAAGACTATCAGGTGAATCTACTGTAGACTACCAGGTGAATCGACTGTAGACTACCAGGTGAATCTACTGTAGGCTACCAGGTGAATCTACTGTAGACTACCAGGTGAATCTACTGTAGACTACCAGGTGAATATACTGTAGAATACTAGGTGAATCTACTGTAGGCTACCAGGTGAATTTACTGTAGAGTACCAGGTGAATCTGCTGTAGGCTACCAGGTGAATCTACTGTAGACTACCAGGTGAATCTACTGTAGACTATCAGGTGAATCTACTGTAGACTACCAGGTGAATCTACTGTAGGCTACAAGGTGACTACCAGGTGACTCTACTGTAGACTATCAGGTGAATCTACTGTAGACTACCAGGTGAATCGACTGTAGGCTACCAGGTGAATCTACTGTAGACTACCAGGTGAATCTACTGTAGGCTACCAGGTGAATCTACTGTAGACTACCAGGTGAATCTACTGTAGACTACTAGGTGAATCTACTGTAGGCCATAAGGTGACTACCAGGGGAATATACTGTCGACTACTAGGTGAATCTACTGTAGGCTACCAAGTGAATCTACTGTAGAATACCAGGTGAATCTACTGTAGACTACCAGGTGAATCGACTGTAGGCTACCAGGTGAATCTACTGTGGACTACCAGGTGAATCTACTGTAGACTACCAGGTGAATCTACTGTAGACTACCAGGTGAATCTACTGTAGACTACTAGGTGAATCTACTTTAGGCTACAAGGTGACTACCAGGTGAATCTACTGTAGGCTACCAGGTGAATCTCCTTTAGGCTACCAGGTGAATCTACTGTAGGCTACCAGGTGAATCTACTGTAGACTACCAGGTGAATCTACTGTAGAATACCAGGTGAATCTACTGTAGACTACCAGGTGAATCTACAGTAGACTACTAGGTGAATAGGCTACCAGGTTAATCTACTGTAGACTACCAGGTGAATCTACTGTAGACTACTAGGTGAATCTACTGTAGGCTACCAGGTGAATCTACTGTAGACTACCAGGTGAATCTGCTGTAGGCTACCAGGTGAATCTACTGTAGACTACCAGGTGAATCTACTCTAGAGTACCAGGTGAATCTACTGTAGACTACCAGGTGAATCTACTGTATACTATCAGGTGAATCTACCTTAGACTACCAGGTGAATCTACAGTAGACTACTAGGTGAATAGGCTACCAGGTTAATCTACTGTAGACTACAAGGTGACTACCAGGTGAATCTACTGTAGGCTACAAGGTGACTACCAGGTGAATCTACTGTATACTATCAGGTGAATCTACCTTAGACTACCAGGTGAATCTACTGTAGGCTACCAGGTGAATCTACTGTAGACTACCAGGTGAATCTACAGTAGACTACTAGGTGAATAGGCTACCAGGTTAATCTACTGTAGACTACCAGGTGAATCTACTGTAGGCTACAAGGTGACTACCAGGTGAATCTACTGTAGGCTACCAGGTGAATCTACTGTAGACTACCAGGTGAATCTGCTGTAGGCTACCAGGTGAATCTACTGTAGACTACCAGGTGAATCTACTCTAGAGTACCAGGTGAATCTACTGTAGACTACCAGGTGAATCTACTGTAGGCTACAAGGTGACTACCAGGTGAATCTACTGTATACTATCAGGTGAATCTACTGTAGGCTACCAGGTGAATCTACTGTAGACTACCAGGTGAATATACTGTAGAATACCAGGTGAATCTACTGTAGACTACCAGGTTAATCTCCTTTAGGCTACCAGGTGAATCTACTGTAGACTACCAGTTGAATCTACTGTAGACTACCAGGTGAATCTACTGTAGACTACCAGGTGAATCTACTGTAGGCTACCAGGTGAATCTACTGTAGGCTACCAGGTGAATCTACTGTAGACTACCAGGTGAATCTACTGTAGGCTACCAGGTGAATCTACTGTAGACTACCAGGTGAATCTACTGTAGACTACCAGGTAGATCTATTGTAGGCTGTTCCTGTAAATATCCATATAGGACTATTGTCCTCCGACTGCCATATATTCCCTGTGTATAGGAGAGGTAAGGTGACTGCTGAAGTTCTACACTGGCATGTCCACACCCTTTAAAGCAGCACACCTCTCTACGTATAATATACCTCTCCACGTATAATATACCTCTCTACGTATAATATACCTCACTATGTATAATATACCTCTTTACGTATAATATACCTCTCTACGTATAATATACCTCTCTAATATACGTATAATATACCTCCCCTCCCTACGTATAATATACCTCTCTACGTATAATATACCTCCCTACGTATAATATACCTCACTACGTATAATATACCTCTTTACGTATAATATACCTCTCTACGTATAATATACCTCTCTACGTATAATATACCTCCCTACGTATAATATACCTCTCTACGTATAATATACCTCTCTACGTATAATATACCTCCCTACGTATAATATACCTCTCTACGTATAATATACCTCTCTACGTATAATATACCTCCCTACGTATAATATACCTCACTACATATAATATACCTCTCCACGTATAATATACCTCTCTACGTATAATATACCTCCCTACGTATAATATACCTCTCTACGTATAATATACCTCTTTACTACGTATAATATACCTCTCTACGTATAATATACCTCTCTACGTATAATATACCTCTCTACTTATAATATACCTCTCTACGTATAATATACCTCTCTACTTATAATATACCTTACTACGTATAATATACCTCTCCACGTATAATATACCTCTCTACGTATAATATACCTCCCTACGTATAATATACCTCTTTACGTATAATATACCTCTCTACTTATAATATACCTCTCTACGTATAATATACCTCTCTACTTATAATATACCTTACTACGTATAATATACCTCTCCACGTATAATATACCTCTCTACGTATAATATACCTCCCTACGTATAATATACCTCTTTACTATAATATAATATAATATACCTCACTATAATATAATATAATATACCTCACTATAATATACCTCCCTACGTATAATATACCTCACTATGTATAATATACCTCACTATGTATAATATACCTCACTATGTATAATATACCTCCCTACGTATAATATACCTCACTATGTATAATATACCTCACTATGTATAATATACCTCTCCACGTATAATATACCTTACTACGTATAATATACCTCTCTACGTATAATATACCTCTCTACGTATAATATACCTCTCCACGTATAATATACCTCTCTACGTATAATATACCTCTCTACGTATAATATACCTCTCTGCGTATAATATACCTCACTACGTATAACTTCCTTGTGCAAACATTTTTTGAAAGCGTAAAGTGTCAGTGATCAGGCTGAGGTAGCATATTGTAGTGTTTGTAATTTGTTCAGAGTAAAATGACCTTCTCTTCATTTTTCTCTCTGCTTTTCCCTCTCTCCTCTCCCAGGGACATCATCAAGAGAATAGACCAGTCTGAGTTTGAGGGATTTGAATACATCAACCCCCTGCTGCTATCCACGGAGGAGTCTGTATGAGGGGGAGGAGACCTCCTTTTCTTCTCCCACCTGTGTCTGTCTACTGCCCCGTCCACCCCCACCCCTCTCTCAGCCAAATCAATGAACAACTCCCTCTGGCGAGGAGGAGTGGGATGGAGGGAGAACAAAGGGAGGACAAGAAATTCTCGGCTTTGCACGAGGACGAGGCTCGAGGACACAAATGCAAAAAGGAGCCTTTTTTCTTTTGTCGTGGATCTCCCACAATAGATTGCATTATTTTGTCACCGGGGAAAAACTCTATGGAGGTGGTCAACACAACAAAATACACAGGAACATTCTCAAAACTCAGTTGTTGATTATCTTCCTGTTTTTTTGGCTTCGCGGTTTTGATTGTTTCCCCCACCAACTCCATTTCTGTGTCAGCAGCACGGCAGAAAGCAACTTAATTCTGTGCCTGGCATTGTAGAACCGACTTTTACATCCCCCCGGTGGATTATGAAGGTTCTACGACTCAGAACTTGAATTTATGTTGTAGGAAGCTTCGCTGCCTCGAGCAAAACAAGAATGTACAATGATGAAGGAAAAAAATAATGCTAGAAGTTATTCTTGTGTATTCTACTGTAGGTAGCGACTCCAAATCAATGTTGTCTTTCTATTGATTCAAAATGGTTTGTTTTATTCATGACCATGGACTTTGTTTATTTTCTTCAGCCAGTTTGATTTTAATTTTTTTAATTTAAGAAGTGCCTCAAAGATCTAATCTACATTATGTTTCTGATTGCACTCAGCGATTGTTTCCAATTCCCTTCAGCTGCCTGGTGGTTGGTCTGTTCCCTTCAGCTGCCTGGTGGGTTGGTCAGTTCCCTTCAGCTGTCTGGGTGGTTGGTCAGTTCCCTTCAGCTGTCTGGTGGGTTGGTCAGTTCCCTTCAGCTGTCTGGTGGGTTGGTCAGTTCCCTTCAGCTGCCTGGTGGTTGGTCAGTTCCCTTCAGCTGCCTGGTGGGTTGGTCAGTTCCCTTCAGCTGTCTGGGTGGTTGGTCAGTTCCCTTCAGCTGCCTGGTGGGTTGGTCAGTTCCCTTCAGCTGTCTGGTGGTTGGTCAGTTCCCTTCAGCTGCCTGGTGGTTGGTCAGTTCCCTTCAGCTGTCTGGTTGGTTGGTCAGTTCCCTTCAGCTGTCTGGTGGTTGGTCAGTTCCCTTCAGCTGCCTGGTGGTTGGTCAGTTCCCTTCAACTGCCTGGTGGTTTGGTCAGTTCCCTTCAACTGCCTGGTGGGTTGGTCAGTTCCCTTCAGCTGTCTGGTGGGTTGGTCAGTTCCCTTCAGCTGTCTGGTGGTTGGTCTGGTGGTTGGTCAGTTCCCTTCAGCTGCCTGGTGGTTGGTCAGTTCCCTTCAGCTGCCTGGTGGTTGGTCAGTTCCCTTCAGCTGTCTGGTGGGTTGGTCAGTTCCCTTCAGCTGTCTGGTGGTTGGTCAGTTCCCTTCAGCTGTCTGGTGGTTGGTCAGTTCCCTTCAGCTGCTGGTGGTTGGTCAGTTCCCTTCAGCTGTCTGGTGGGTTGGTCAGTTCCCTTCAGCTGCCTGGTGGGTTGGTCAGTTCCCTTCAGCTGCCTGGTGGGTTGGTCAGTTCCCTTCAGCTGCCTGGTGGTTGGTCAGTTCCCTTCAGCTGTCTGGTGGGTTGGTCAGTTCCCTTCAGCTGTCTGGTGGGTTGGTCTGTCAGTGAAGAAAGCCATTGGAACACATCATTTATAAAGACCACAGGTCCTCAATTCTAAAAAGTTTTCATGCACTGATTTGTTTGTGCATACACTAAAATGTAGACTATGTTTTAAGAGTTAAAGATTTAACAACCTTCAGATTGATTATCACCTTGAGCTTGATCATCACAACACAAACTATCGTCTGTGGGTGAACAGAATCCTGAAGGATAATGCATAGTCCTCCGCACTAAAGTCTGGGCTACAGTACATCTTAACAATTCCAAGTTGCCATAGTACGTTGCCACGGTAAGTTGCCATAGTACGTAAACATAAACAGCATAAAGATGTGAGTTAGTTGATCGCCATAGATTGTGAGTGAAGTCGTTTTAATGGGGAACTCGTTCTAAATTGTGCATAGTCACATTTTGACAACTGATCGAACGCTAAAATGTTGTATAACAACTAATTTTATAAATGAGGCCCCATGTCTTATGCCATTTGAATGGTTGCATCTTTAAAATGAACGTTGTGGAGCACAGTAGCCAGGTTCTGATGAAAGCATGGTTATATATGGTTAAATACTGTACAGAGCTACATCACTCCTGAATAATTGAACCTTTTAACGTATTGTCTGTGTACACTGGTGCACAATGTGACAAACTGTGTTGGATGTCAGTGACTGGCAGGCTGGTGATTTGGACTTTGACTGCACAGCAGAAGGCTACACTGATTATAATAGTTGAGGGCTGGACATGGTGGTGGGGGAAGAATAATAATAATAATATATGCCATTTAGCAGACGCTTTTATCCAAAGCGACTTACAGTCATGTGTGCATACATTCTACGTATGGGTGGTCCCGGGGATCGAACCCACTACCCTGGCGTTACAAGCGCCATGCTCTACCAACTGAGCTACACAGGACATTGTTAAGGTGCACATGCTGAGCTGCACTACAACTGACCTGTAATCAGTGAATAGGGGCGAAATTAATGAAGCTGTGGCATATCCACAGATTAGTCGCATACTCAAGAAAACACACACACACACACACACACACACACACACACACACACACACACACACACACACACACACACACACACACACACACACACACACACACACACACACACACACACACACACACACACACACACACACACACACACACACACACTGTTCAACAAGCAAGCATTCTCTCAATCTACGTAAGGGGAGATTCCACTTTTTCAAAGCCCTTTTACTTTTGATATCACATCAGTGTCACCATTTTGTTTTATTTATGAACTGTGTTTTATGTTGAACTCAAAAGGAATACATTCACATGACATTGTCTCGTGAGAGACCAACGGATTAACTGAATCGGTAGCTCCTGCAATTGTTGCTAACGCTTAAGCAACGGCCATTTTAAACCAGAAAAAGAGAAAAGAAAGGTTGGATCTCAATTGTTTTTTCTTTGATTCCTCACATCCTCTATTCTCGTCTCCTCTCGTCTCCTCAAAATGCGATAGAGCAGAAGACCGGCGGTTCCTCCCGAATACAATTGAGATTCCCTTAAAGAGTATCTGTAAGAATGTTACTTAGTACATGATTTTTGGTGTGTTTTAAAACATATTTGCTGGGTGGATTCTGCTTTAACACATCTCTGTAAATATCTGTAAGTATTAAAAACAAAAATGTTTTTCCGTGAACTGATCTCGTTTTTGTTCTCTGCAGCCACACGAGGAAAGCATTTGATGCTCAATATTTGTCACTGCAGTTTCTTTGGAAGTAACACTGCAAAGTTATGGGAAACCCTTAGATGTCTGGTAGCTAGTTTTAAATAATCAATACTTTTGAAATGCACATTTATCATTTAATTCATAATTATTGGCAAGCTGTTTTCTTGTGTGTTAAATTTTGTAGCCCGTAGAAAATTGTTCAACCATTTCTATCTCAAGATTTTGTTTGAGAAATGTATACTAAATGAAAATGGCTTCCTGATACTGAGTTGCACCACCCTTCTGCCCTCAGAACAGCTTCAGTTTGTTGAGGCATGGACTCTACATGGTGTCAAAAGTGTTCCACAGGGATGCTGGCCCATGTTGACTCCAATGCTTCCCACAGTTGTGTCAAGTGGGCTGGATGTCCTTTGGGTGGTGGACCATTCTTGATACACATGAGAAACTGTTGAGAGTAAAAAACCCAGCAGTGTTGCAGTTCTTGACACAAACCGTTGCACCTGGCACTTACTACCATACTCTGTTCAAAGGCACTTAAATATTTTGTCTTGCCCATTCACCCTCTGAATGGCACACATACACAATCCATGTCCATCCATTGTCTCATGGCTTAAAAATATTTTTTCTATACCTGTCTTAACAAAACAGTATTTATCCACAGTCTGCTCTGAGTGTCTTAACAAAACAGTATTTATCCACAGTCTGCTCTGAGTGTCTTAACAAAACAGTATTTATCCACAGTCTGCTCTGAGTGTCTTAACAAAACAGTATTTATCCACAGTCTGCTCTGAGTGTCTTAACAAAACAGTATTTATCCACAGTCTGCTCTGAGTGTCTTAACAAAACAGTATTTATCCACAGTCTGCTCTGAGTGTCTTAACAAAACAGTATTTATCCACAGTCTGCTCTGAGTGTCTTAACAAAACAGTATTTATCCACAGTCTGCTCTGGGTGTCTTAACAAAACAGTATTTATCCACAGTCTGCTCTGAGTGTCTTAACAAAACAGTATTTATCCACAGTCTGCTCTGAGTGTCTTAACAAAACAGTATTTATCCACAGTCTGCTCTGAGTGTCTTAACAAAACAGTATTTATCCACAGTCTGCTCTGAGTGTCTTAACAAAACAGTATTTATCCACAGTCTGCTCTGAGTGTCTTAACAAAACAGTATTTATCCACAGTCTGCTCTGAGTGTCTTAACAAAACAGTATTTATCCACAGTCTGCTCTGAGTGTCTTAACAAAACAGTATTTATCCACAGTCTGCTCTGAGTGTCTTAACAAAACAGTATTTATCCACAGTCTGCTCTGGGTGTCTTAACAACACAGTATTTATCCACAGTCTGCTCTGAGTGTCTTAACAAAACAGTATTTATCCACAGT